>NC_073422.1:962188-1122188 GCF_028641065.1 Leucoraja erinaceus
CAAAGACCTACAGGTTTTTCGGCTAATTGGCTTGGAAAATTGTAAATTGTCACTAAACTAAACTAAACTAAAATTATCAAAGTGGTCGAAAGGGGAGATGAGAAGAAACGTTCTCCCAAAGCAGAATTGGCTGAAGCCAGAGGGCATAGGTTTAAGTGACATCTGGAGGTTCAGAGGAGATCTGAGGAGGAACTCTTTTTAACCCGGAGGGTTGTTGGAATCTGGAACTCAGTGCCTGAATGGGTGGTGGAGGCAGAGAGTTCCACATCTATAAATGAACTCGTCAAGCTGTTTAATCATCAGGCCATAGATGGTTACGGATAAAATGCTGGAAAATGGGACTCCTATGTACGTGATGGTCAGCATTGACAGGTTGAGCTGACTTGTCACTTTCAGTGTTAGTATGACTCCATAAACTGAAAAAGCTCTTTCTGTACAATAAAAGTTCCATATCATGAGGTATGCAGTCAACAGCCAATAATTACCACTGCCCTTCAGCACATCAAATTCATATTGTGTATTAAAAGATAAGTATATACTTCCCACACACTAGCTTAATGTTGTCCAATCTGTTCCCAAATGTATTCATCCACTAGTAGACTATTTGTGATATCAATATGGCTAGGACTTCTCAATGTTCGTCAACATTTTTGTAATTCACCAATATTCAGGAACATGTAGAACATGTGTAAAATATGATTAAATTGATTGCTAGAAAAAATGACATTTAGTTTAGTTTAGTTATATAGATACATAGATAATAGGTGCAGGAGTAGGCCATTGAGCCCTTAGATTCAATGTGATCATGGCTGATCACCCACATTCAGTACCTCGTTCCTACCTTCTTCCCATATCCCTTGATTCCGCTAGCCCTCAGAGCTCTATCTAACTATCTTTTAAATGCATCCAGTAAATTCTGAGGCAGAGAATTCCACAAATTCACAACTCATTGTGTGAAAAAGTTTTTCCTCATCTCAGTTCTAAATGGCCTGACCCTTATTCTTAAACCGTGGCCCCTGGTTCTGGACTCCCCCAACATCGGGAACATGTTTCCTGCATCTAGCGTGACCAATCCCTTAATAATTTTATATGTTTCGATAAGATTCCCTCTCATCCTTTTAAATTCCAGTGAATTCAAGCCCAATTTTTCCATTCTTTCATCATATGACAGTCCTGTCATCCCGGGAATTAATCTCGTGAACCTACATTGCATTCCCTCAATAGCAAGAATGTCCTTCCTCAGTTTAGAGAAACAGCGCAGAAAGAGGCCCTTCAGCCCACCAAGTCCATTTCGACCAGCGATCCCCGAACATTAACACTATCCTTACACTACCCTTACACCACACATACTAGGGTCAATTTTCAATTAAACCAAGCCAATAAGCCTACAAACCTGTATATCTTTGGCGTGTGGGAGAAAACCGGAGCTCCTGGAGAAAATCCACGCAGGTCACAGGGAGAACGTACAAACTCCGTACAGACAAGCATCCGTAGTCTGGATTAAACCCAGATCTCAACAACTGTAAGGCAGCAACTCTACCGCTGCACCAACGTGCCACCATTTAAAAAGCTAAAAGGTACATCCACATAATAAAAATCACAAAAATGTAATTGTAAAATAGGCAGCTATGTATTTCTTGCATTATCCAATCTGTAGACAAAGCTTTTCATTGTACCTCGTACACATGACAATAATAAACCTAAACCACAGTATGCAGAAAGATCTCGACACGAAACATCAACCATTCCTTCTCTCCAGAGATGCTGCCTGTCCCCCTGAGCTACTCCAGCTTTTTGTGTCTACCTTCGATTTAAACCAGCATCAGCAGTCCTTTCCAGCACATCCTGATTAGGTATCATCAGCATGGTTTTGTGTGAGGAAGATCATGGCTCTTGAATGTGATTGAGTATTTTGAAGAGTCAACTATGAAGGATGATGAGGCTTGGATCATAGAGATGGTTGATGTGGACTTGTCTACAGCAAAGCCTTTGCGAAGGTTTCACTTGATTAGCTGCTCTGAAAGGTTAGATCGCTTCAGATCCAGAGAGCGAGCTGACTGGATATAGAAATGGCTTTGTGGTAGCAGACAGTGGGTGGTAGTAGAGGGTTGTTTTTCCCCGACTGGAGGCCTGTGGCCAGTGGTGTAACCTCAGGGGTCGATGCTGGGCCCATTGTTGTTCTTCATCTGGATTGACAACTTGGATGAGAATATACGGGGCAGGATTAATAAATCATGTTATGGTGCAACTAATTAGACCACAGCTGCAATACTATATACAGTTCTGGTTGTAAACTATTGGAAGGATGTGTTTCCAGTGGAGAGAGAGAGCAGAGGAGGTTCACCAGATTATTACCTGGAATTCAATGCTTTATTTATAAGGAGACATTGGATGGGATTGTTTTCCTCGGAGCAGAAGAGGGTGAGGGGGAAATCTCACAGTCAAAGAGAGATATAGCATGGAAACAAACACTTTGGCCCACCGTTCATTTTGCCTGTCAACCACCCATGTACATTGATGTCACATTAATCCCATTTTTGTTCTCCCCTCGTTTTTAACAACTCTCTCCGGATTTTACCACTCACCTACATCAGCGGCAGTTCACCTACTAATGTCCACAAATCTGGGACATTTGGGGAGTGTAGAATTTTGATACTTCACAAGAAATATAAGCCAAGCCTTTCAGGAATGATGAGGAAAGACTTGCAGAGACAGATGTAATAGTTTGGCTGCTGTCGCTAAGCAAGTATTATGTTTGAGTTTGATAGATCTCAGCCAACCAAACGCATTAAGGTGTTTGGGGAAAAGGGCAGGGAAATGTAACTATCACAAATTAGCTATTATCTTCCTGCATAACATAGTTACACAACATTCCATATTCCTATAAAATATGGTAGACAAAAATGCTGGAGAAACTCAGTGGGTGAGGCAGCATCTATGGAGCGAAGGAAATAGGCAACCTTCCGGGCCGAAACCCTTCTTTAGACTGAAAAACTTTTAAACACTTCCTATAAAATATCATGGTTTTTGGCTCCATTTATTGTGTCTAATACTCCACATTTAATAGTTCAAAGATGCCCTGAGAAGTCTGTAATATTGTAGTAAGCTAATAAAAATTGCTTTAATTTTAGTGCACAGCTGAAGATACTTTTTATTGCTTTAATTTAACACCTTAATGATTCACCAAATGATTTCCAGCCATACTTTGTCATATTCCTCCGAACACCATAATATTAGTGCCTCATCACTTAGCGTACTATGCATACCTGAGTTTATTTAACATGGGATACATCAAAATGATGCCATCAGACCAAAGAGACCAAATGAGATCTTACTTATTCGGATAATCATGCCAATCCATTGCTTCAGGGAAATACCTTTTCCAATGCTACATACAAGTGCGTGAAAATTATAGTACATCCTGAATAACATTGATGTGTGGAGGAACTGTCTTGAATGTTCAGGATTGTTCTGGATATGTTAAGAAATATTATTATTTTCTTGCGTGGACACAAGATGCTGGAGTAACCCAGCGGGACAGGCAGCATCTCTGGATGGAAGGAATGGGTGACGTTTCGGGTCGAGACCCTTCTTCCCTTGGTTAGTCTGTGGCACCAGTGTACTTTATAGATTATAGGTTTCAGGTCGAGACTTTTCTGATGGCCAGTCTACGGATGTTGCCAGGGAGTAGACAATGCTTTGGACTGTCATGCTGGGATCTACAGTATGTGCACACTTCAGGGGGGAATCCATACTGCTGAAGTAGCCTTGGGTCAAGGCCACATCTTTACTTGTCAGCAGTACCTCAGCTGTCTTTTGGTGCTATAGGAATATAGCAGTGGAAGGGAACCAATACTAAGCATGATTCAGAGCTAGAGAGGTGCAGGGAGATAGGTTACCATTGACAACCATTGGTAGAAATCATTATTCCGTGAGATGATTCTGTAGCATGATGTTGTGTTTTCCTTTGCCTTGTAACGGAACTTCCCTGTAAAAATGTTCACAGTGAATTGGTTCTATATTAAGAAAAGTTATGTGATGCCATCCAAAATACTAAATTGTGTTTCAGCCGTGTCAATGTTATGAATACATATGTGTAGGAAGGAATTGCAGATGCTGGTTAAAACAGCATCTGCAATTCGGGTCGACCCGAAACGTCACCCATTCCTTCTCTCCAGAGATGCTGCCTGTCCCGCTGAGTTACTCCAGATTTTTGTGTCTATCTTATGAATACATATGATTTGCTTAGGAATTCATCACCAATCATTGTCACCAAATGAGCTTTGTAATCGTGTTAGCATGCATTCAGAATGCATTCCTTTAAAGTGAATGCCACAGCATAGCAGTATTACAGTACAGTAGCCGTATGCTGGCTTGACCTTTTCCAAGCAAAGATGTAACGAGTACAGTATTCGCAAATGCTTTTTAACATGTCATTGTCTATTCCTTTGGCTTCCTTGTTTGCTCTTTATTCTTTTCATTTCTCTCCGAGGAATATCTCTATTCTCTCTGTTCTTCCCAGTGGTTTCCAACTTTCATGTTAGAATAAAACAGAACGTACTCCACAGAGACGCACTCCATTTGTCTTTGCAAACATAGCAGCAATATTTTAAAAAATCAGAGAATGGAGGATAAAAGAGCAAATTAGATTGATGCTTTTCCCTGCTGGTAACGTGGTTTCCACGAGCTGTATAAAAATCATTACTGGACAATATTAGTAAATAATTGAAAAGTTGGATACTTAATTCGATGGTGAAAACGCTTTACTTAGAATTGAGAGATGATTGTAATTTAAATCTACCACTGTAGCAATGTACCTTTCCTTTGTCTCCACCTTTCTATGATACCTTTCATGGGTCAATCTACTGCATGGCCTGTACATTTGGTGGTGTTATTTTAAGGCAAAACTCACTTGGTATAAACAAGTATAATTGTTACTGTTCATCGTGTAGGTGGTGTGGTGGCGCAGCGGTAGAGTTGCTGCCTTACAGCGCTTACAGCGCCGGAGACCCGGGTTCCACCCTGACTACAGGTGCTGTCTGTACGGAGTTTGTACGTTCTCCCTGTGACCTGCGTGGGTTTTCTCCGAGATCTTCGTTTTCCTCCCACACGCCAAAGGTGTACAGGTTAATTGGCTTTGGTATAAATGTAAAATTGTCCCTAGTGTAGGATAGTGTTAATGTGTGGGGATCGCTGGTCGGAGCGGACTAACTGTTTCCGCACTGTATCTCTAAACTTAACTAAAATATAGGAACAACTGGCAGGAGGGGTGCTGGCCAAAGGAGAACCATTTACGATATTTGAAATGAAAGTGGAAGGAAGTTGAGAATTTTTTTTTTTTGCAGGACTGCTTCATTTATCTGGAATGCGACACTTAAAAAGGTGTGGGGAGCAAATCCAACAACTGTAACTTCAGAATTCATTTGGGAAAAAAAATATTTCAAAGGGACAAATTTGCAGAGTTGCGCGAACAAACTAATAGCCCTGTCCCACGGTACGAGTTCATTCCAAGAGCTCTCCCGAGTTTAAAAATATCAAACTCGTGGTAAGCACAGAAAATGACGTAGCGGGTACGTCGGAGCTCGGGAACGTCTCTTAGCACTAACGGCAGGTACTCGGAAATACTCGCTACAAGCAGGTAAGTACGAGAAGACTCGTGAAGATTTTTCAACATGATGAAAAATGCCCACGAGAGCCCCGAGTACCGACGAGTGGCCATTACCGTAAATCTCCGAGTTCGAATCAGGGCAAACTCGGGAGAACTCTT
Source organism: Leucoraja erinaceus (assembly GCF_028641065.1). NCBI lineage: Eukaryota > Metazoa > Chordata > Chondrichthyes > Rajiformes > Rajidae > Leucoraja > Leucoraja erinaceus. Next base: position 967,956 of record NC_073422.1, read on the forward strand.
GGAATGAACTTGTACCGTGGGACAGGGGTTTAAGAGAGTGGACTAATTTCAATAGTTCAATCAAAATGTCACAAAGCCAATATGAGTAATATTAAAACAGAACCTGCCGTGCTACTTTCGGTGTAAGAATGAAGGAACTGAAGGAAGGTAAGATCCAGTGTGATGAAGGGTCTTGATCCAAAACATCATGTATTCCTTTTCTCCACGGATGCCGTCTGACCCGCTGTTACTGCAGCATTTTGTGTCTATCTTCCATGCTACTTTTCTGTTTTGAATTCAACACTGACTCAACTTGCAAGTTAACCTTTGGGAATCTGCACTAACACTGCTAAGTCACTTTGCACCTCTGATCTCTGAATCCTCTCCCCAATTAGAAAGTAGTCTATGCCTTTATTCACCCTACCAAAGCGCATGACGGTACACTTTGCTACGCTGTATTTCATTTACAATTTCTTTGCCCACTCTCTTAAACTGTCCAAGTCCTTCCGCAGACGAGAGTCAATGCTACCTGCCCCTCCACCTTTGTATCTTTGTGGATCTTTATATCATCCACAAACTTGGCCACAAAGCCATGAATTCCACCATCCAGATCATTAACATATAACGGGAAAAGTAGCGGAAACAACACCAACCACTGCAGAACACCATTAAGGGCCTGTCCCACTTGGCCGTCATTTGCGCGCCATTTACGCAACCTGGTAACGTATGGGTAGTGTGCGGGTAGCGCGGGACGGGAGCAGGGAGTGGCCTGGAGTAGTGTGGAGTAGCACGCAGTATCGCGCAGCGCGCCAGAATTTCGTGCTGCACAAAATCTTCGCGCGCCACCGGCCTCTTGCGTAAATGACGGCCAAGTGAACAGGGTGACGTTTCAGGTCGAATGGGTGACGTTTCGGGTCGAGGCCCTTCTTCATACTGAAACATCATCTATTCCTTCTCTCCAGAGATGCTGCCTGTCCCGCTGAGTTACGCCTGCATTTTATGTCTATTTTCAATTTAAACCAGCATCTGCAGTTCCTTCCCACAGATTAATTTGGTCTGCAGCTTGCTACTTTTCATTCACCTCTCATTTTGAATTGGGGCATTACATCCGCAATTTTTCCAATTGCTAGCACCACTCAAGAAACGGGAACATTTTAGAAAATCACCATAAATATCATAAACTGGATAAATATCATAAACTGGGTATTCAAATGACGTCACGCGCTCCATGTTCTCCACAGATGCTGCCTGACCCGCTGGTTACTCCAGCACTCTGTGAAACATCACCTATCCATGTTCTCCACAGATGCTGCCTGACCCGCTGGTTACTCCAGCACTCTGTGAAACATCACCTACCCATGTTCTCCACAGATGCTCCAGCACTTTGTTTCCTTTGTTGTAACCAGCATTGGCAGTTCCTCGTGTCCACATATCAATACAATGAGATTTTTTTGCATGTTTTCTTTCATTTTATTTTTAGCTGTCAAACTAGTCACTGGTGCCCTACAAATAGTCCATAGAAACATAGAAATTAGGTGCAGGAGTAGGCCATTCGGCCCTTCGAGCCTGCACCGCCATTTAATATGATCATGGCTGATCATCCAACTCAGTATCCCGTACCTGCCTTTTCTCCATACCCTCTGATCCCCTTGGCCATAAGGGCCACATCTAACTCCCTCTTAAATATAGCCAATGAACTGGCCTCAACTACCCGCTGTGGCAGAGAGTTCCAGAGATTCACCACTCTCTGTGTGAAAAAAGTTCTCCTCATCTCGGTTTTAAAGGATTTCCCCCTTATCCTTAAGCTGTGACCCCTTGTCCTGGACTTCCCCAACATCGGAAACAATCTTCCTGCATCTAGCCTGTCCAACCCCTTAAGAATTTTGTAAGTTTGGACTGGACTACTCATATCTCAATTGTGGAGAAATGGTAAATAGTTTAAATGCCCACTACCTCAGCCAAGTGTGACCAGCATAAAGAATGTATTCATGTCGCCAGCAGTTGCTAAACATGGTCTTGAACTTCCCCTTTACATTTGGAATTTCCTGCATTTGGTCAAACATACCTTTGCTCAGAAGAGTGCAAAGGAGTAAATTAGCTTAATGAATGTTGAACATACAGAAACATATCTTGAACATTGATCTTTATGTACACACTGAATTATAAATGAGTTTCCCATTTCACTATGTTGAGCTGACAGTACAAGCCTGTGCCTTGATGCATTGTAAAGGGGAATTAGGGACTACACATGGTCTTTTGAAGATATTGTAGCTATTAAAGAAATATATGCTTGCATGCCTAATTATACTAATGTCGATTTCTTGATTTTTCAGGTGCATCCTTTTGGTGTCTGTTAGATATTGTTCCAATTAAGAATGAAAAGGGAGAGGTTGTGCTGTTCCTGGCCTCACATAAGGACATTACTGATATCAAGAACAATTTGTCACCCGGCAGTACAAAAGATCCAGGTAAAGATTTTTTTTTGATAAAGGAACACTGATATGCTGAAGGAATAATAATATGAAAACACTTCACTGTCTTTGTCCAGATTTGGTTATAGAGGCAGCTTGACACTGAGTGAATGATTAATGCAGAATAATGATAACCTCAAAGTTTTATTATTGTTTGTATGTTTTCATGCGTATGCGTGTGTATATATGTGTGTATATATGTGTGTATATGTGTGTGTTTATTTATATGTGTCTATATATGTGTGTATTTGTGTGTGTTGATATATATGTGTGTATATGTGTGTGTATATATATATGTGTATATATGTGTGTATATACGTTTCTATGTGCGTGTTTATATATATGTGTGTATATGTATGCATATATATGTGTATATAGGTGTTTATATGTGTGTGTATATACCTGTGTATAAATGTGGGTGTGTATATATAGATGTATATGTATATACTGGACTAAGTGGGACCCGTTGGGTCCCATGTTCACACGGGAGGGCTGGTCCCCCAATGCAATATTCCACCTCTCCACCAATTCCAATATTGGTGGCCAGTGGGGGGGCTTTCTGGTGCTGGTATGGGTTCTTGGGGTGGCAGCTCAGTCCCTCAAGCCTGATCTGCTGGCAGCTCACTCACGGCTGGTGGGCTGGCAGTTGACTCATGACTATTCCTTGAAATTTCATTTCAAGCAGGGTGCAAGGCCACCAAATTCAAATCCATGTTCTTACCATTTCAAGCAGAGTGCAAGGCCACCAAATTCAAATGCAGTTTCTTACCACTATGAGCAGGGTGCAAGGCCACCGAATTCAAGTGCAGTTTCATACCACTTCAAGCTGGATCCAAGGCCACCAAATTCAAGTGCAGTTTCATTCCACTTCAAGCAGGGTGCAAGGCCACCAAATTCAAATGCAGCTTCATACCATTTCATGCAGGGTGAAACTACCATAAAACCACACAAAACACCAAACTCATAGTTCAGTAGACATTTAGTGTCTTCAGTTGATTTACAGCTTAGGCAGAGTCGTGACTTCACCCTCCCCCATCATGCAGAGACTGAGCCACACCCACACTTCTGGGTTTTATAACCCCTCCCCCTCCCACCAGGAAAGGTGTGGCTTTCATGGCGTGATTGACAGGAGAGAGATTTGCAAAAAATTTTAGACACTAATAACACTTTTATTTTTCATTGATGGGAAGTATTCTCTGCACTTACACAGCGGAGGGGGGGGGGGGACTGAGTAAGATGGCCAAAAATCACAGCCGCAAGTGGTAGTTTTATCTAAAATCAATATACAGTGCAAACAGGAAGTAAGTGCATTTGCTGTAGTGCCTTTTAACTTCAAGCCAAAGCACCCAAGCTGCCATTTGCAGTGCCTTTCAACTTCAAGCCAAAGCACCCAAGCCACCATTTGCAGTAAGTAGTGCCTTTCAACTTCAAACCAAAGCTCCCAACCCACCATTTGTAGTAAGTAATGCCTTTCAACATCAAGCCAAAGCACCCAGGCCACAATTTTGCAGTAAGTAGCACCTTTCAACTTCAAGCCAAAGTACCCAAACAACCATTTGCAGATAGTGCCTTTTTACATAAAACAAACCATATTTTCATTTTCAAACCACATTAAGGGGACACAGTTATGTAGACATTTGTTCAGTGTCATTCAGAGCTCAGAGAGACCTTACCCTTGGCTTCATCCATCTTGCAGAGACTGAGTGAGGCACACCACTTCCTGGTTTTATAATCCCTCCCCCTCCCTTCAGCCAAAGCCAAAGCGCCCAAGCCACCATTTGCAGTAAGTAGTGACTTTCAACTTCAAGCCAAAGCACCAAACAACCATTTGCAGGCAGTGCCTTTTTACCTCAAACAAACCATATTTTCATTTTCAAACCACATTAAGGGAACTCACAGTTCTGTAGACATTTGTTCAGTGTCATTCTTAGCTCAGAGAGACGTTACCCTTGGCTTCATCCACCTTGCAGAGACTGAGTGAGGCACACCACTTCCTGGATTTATAATCCCTCTCCCTCCCTCCCGCCAAAGCCAAAGCCCTCAACCCACCATTTGCAGTAAGTAGTGCCTTTCAACTTCAAGCCAAAGTACCCAAGCCACCATTTGCAGTAAGTAGTGCCTTTCAACTTCAAGCCTTTCAACTTCAAGCCAAAGCACCCAAGCCACTATTTTCAGTAAGTAGTGCCTTTCAACATCAAGCCAAAGCACCCAAGCCACCATTTACAGTAAGTAGTGCCTTTCAACTTCAAGCCAAAGATCCCAAGCCACCATTTGCAGTAAGTAGTGTCTTTCAATTTGAAACCAAAGCTCCCAAGCCACCGTTTGCAGTAAGTATTGCCTTTCAACTTCATGCCACCATTTGCAGTAAGTAGTGCCTTTCAACTTCATGCCACCATTTGCAGTAAGTAGTGCCTTTCAACTTCAAGCCAATGCACCCAAGCCACCATTTGCAGTAAGTAATGCCTTTCAACTTCAAGCCAAAGCACCCAAGCCACCATTTGCAGTAAGTACTGCCTTTCAACTTCAAGCCAAAGCACCCAAACAACCATTTGCAGGCAGAGCCTTGTTACTTCAAACAAATCATATTTTCATTTTCAAACCACATTAAGGGGACTCACAGTTGTATAGATAGTTGTTCAGTGTTATTCAGAGCTCGGAGAGACGTTACCCTTGGCTTCATCCATCTTTCAGAGACTGAGTGAGGCACACCACTTCCTGCTTTTATAGTCCCTCCCCTCCCTGCAGCCAAAGCCAAAGCACCCAAGCCACCATTTGCAGTAAGTAGTGCCTTTCAACTTAAAGCCAAAGCACCCAAGCCACCATTTGCAGTAAGTAGTGCCTTTCAACTTCAAGCCATTCAACTTCAAGCCAAAGCACCCAAGCCACCATTTGCAGTAAGTAGTGCCTTTCAACTTCAAGCCAAAGCTCCCAAGCCACCATTTGCAGTAAGTAGTGCCTTTCAACTTCAAGCCAAAGCACCCAAGCCACCATTTGCTGTAAGTAGTGCCTTTCAACTTAAAGCCAAAGCACCAAAGCCACCATTTGCAGAAAGTAGGGCCTTTCAACTTTAAACCAAAGCTCCCAAGCCACCATTTGCAGTAAGTAATGCATTTCAACTTCAAGCCAAAGCACCCAAGTCACCATTTGCAGGCGGTGCCTTTTTACTTCAAACAAACCATATTTTCATTTTCAAACCACATTAAGGGGACTTACAGTTGTGTAGACATTTGTTCAGTTTTATTCAGAGCTCAGAGATACGTTACCCTTGGCTTCATCCATCTTGCAGAGACTAAGTGAGGCACACCACTTCCTGGTTTTATAGTCCCTCCCCCTCCCCCCAGCAGGGGCAGCAGAGAGAATGGTGAATTTAAAAAAAAAACATTAATATATCTCTGATTTGTCAACGATGGGAAAAATCTTCCGCACCCATAAGGCGGAGTGGGGCTCTGAGCGAGGTGGCCAAAATGATGGCCGTAGGTGGCGGCGTTCTGTTGGAAATTGCAGCAGAGTGGGCCAAAAGCGGTCAAGATCAGAGTTTTAGTAATATAGATAAATGTGTGTTTTTTATATATATATATATCCGTGTGTGTGTGTGTGTGTGTGTGTGTGTGTGTGTGTGTGTGTGTGTGTGTGTGTGTGTGTGTGTGTGTGTGTGTGTGTGTGTGTGTGTGTGTGTGTGTGTGTGTGTGTGTGTGTGTGTGCGTGCGTATGTGTATACATATTATCTACACACACTGATTACATAGTTTACAGTGAACTATGTTTACATATTCAGTTGTGCTGCTGTAAGTAAGAATGTCATTGTTCCATCTGGGACATATGACAATGAAACGCTCATGACTTTTAATGGATGGTATTAGTTATCATCGATAAGAGAAGCAGTTCAGATGAAAAAGTATATCTTTAGCACCTGTAAAATCTGCCTGCAAATAATTCAGAATCTGAAACAGATTCTGGTTATGTCAGGCCCGGGTCTGTTGCAGGTGTGGTCGAGTGAGGCCTGACATTAGTCTGAAGTAGGGTCTAGACCCGAAACTTCAGCCATTTCTTCTCTCCAGAGATGCTGTGTGTCCCACTGAGGTACTCCAGCATTTTGTGCCTACCTTCTGGTCATGTGATGCATGTGGCAATTACAGGGCTGCCAACATTAGGTGAGAGTTGGGAGTGAGAAATTGTGAGAGACCAACCCAAAGGGAGCATAACGATCGAAGGGGGTGTGGAGGGTGTGGGAGGTGGGGTGGACAGTGTGGGGGATGGAACCCCACCATGGTACAAAGCTTTCTCATTTTTTAGCTTGAAATTGTGCAATCTGGTGCATACAGCGAGTCTTTTAACTTACACTTGAATGCAACATTTATGCTTTAAATTGGATTAGCTCTGAATAAGGTTAGGCGAAATTACATTCCTGATTACATTCCACAGTAGAGCCCAGGCTCTGATCAACAGGTGCAGCACATGAATAATCTTAGTATATTCAGGTATGGACATCTGATTATAATCAAGCACTTGGCCCATGTTGACCAACCTGGGACTCACTGTGCACCTGGTACTACTCCTGACTCCAGTTACATACCTTCTCTCATTAACAAAAGTTGCTACATCCATTGGTTTCCTTGTTATCTAACATGCTAGTTACTTTGTCAAATAAGTCATCAATTAGTTGAACACAATTTCTCATCCATAAAATTATACTCACTCAGCTGTATGTATTCTGTTACCATTTCCTTCATTTTCCAAACAAACTGTCCTAAAGTCATTTTCATCCCCAACATTTACAGTATTTGCTGTCATTCTCTCAGCTGGGACTTTTCTGAAATGCAAAGTCCAATAACAATATATATTTAAGCAATAATATTATATTTAATGTGATCTTGAGAGTACATAATATTTTCTGTGGATTCAAAAAATCTGTGTTTTCTGTTGATTCAAAAATCTTTGTTTTTGCACCTACCAACATGCATACATTATATTACAGTTAATAGGTATCGAGGGCATATTTTTGTTCCAATGCTCCCCATTCCCAATTACTTTTACATTGAAGTGATTGAAATAAAAGTGAAATTTAAATGGCATCAGAAAAAGAACATCTCCGGAATGGATAATATTCATTACGTGGTTGGTTGGAGTCAGTATCAGCACAATTACTATATCAAACTTTGAATCTTCAGATGTCCTGGTTCAAGCTAAAACTGAAGATAAATAATAACCTCCTCACACATTTCCCTGCAAGTATCTCTCACTCCTTTAAAATATGCCCCGTCTTTGAACAAGCTCTTAAACATCGCATCTGAATCAGTTTCCATCTGATTACACACCTTGAGGATGTTCGTCTATGTGTTCAATTAATAAAACTACGAGATTCGGGACATTTCTATTCAATCTGTCAAAGGAATTGGGGGGGTGTGGTTAGAAATAGTCAGTGAGATAATCAAACATAATAGTTGAGTGGCAAATGACAATAGTGCTCCCTTCCCAATATTTAACTGAAGGAAATAATGGATTATCGGAACTGTATGTTGTGACAGACAGCCTGACACCTTGCATGTCATTGTAATATTACACTTATCCAATCCCCCTGGATATTCTGGATTAATAAATTAAGGTTTTGTCAACTCAGGCAACTCAATAACATTAGCTAACTCCGCAACATGAAGTGCTGAGAATTGAGATCCAGACATCACGGCAACTGGCCTCAGTTCCTCGCTCACATCTGGCAGTGCACTCCATCTGAGCACCTCTCTCCTGCTGCTCGCTGGACTCGCTCATGTCAGCCGCTTCCCGCAAATCCTTAAATTCCAACTGCCACCGGGAGCAGGACATGGCCTCAGTTGCTGCGCTGGGTGACACTCAGTCCATGTCTTTCAATGTAAATTTGCATAGGGACATGCTTTGGAGGTATGTTATGGTTGTCAGTCAAGTGAGAATAAGAGAGAATAAGAATGCTGCTGTCTTGTCAACAGACGCGCACACAAGCAGTTGGTATTAGTTTTGAAATTCTCATTGATCACAGAATTTCTCATGGCAGAGCATGAGAAATTCAGTGATCAGCGTGAGAGAGTGAGAATTGGGTGAAATGCGCGAGTCTCACGCTCAATGCGTGAGAGTTGGCAGCCCTGCAATTAAAACAGTCTTCTCTCTTGGTTGGGGTTTTGGTTTCCTCAAAGGTCAATGAATTATATCATTCTAGGTTGAAAGCATTGGAATGTTCATCTGCATCCCTATCCCCAGGGAATAAGCATCTTTCCTTTGAAATACAAGTTTTGAACGTGATTTAAAAATAAAGTAAAATCAAATGTTCTTTCATTTGAACTACTAAAATACAGCCTTAATTGACAAGACACTTTGTTGATCAGACAAGTGTATTTGAGGATAAATCTTTACTGAAGTCCAGTGAAGATAATGCAAGCAGATTAGCTGTGCAGATCTGTGACCTGGTACTGCGATGGGCTTCAACACCCGTTATGACCTAACAGTTTGTACTGCTGTAATGTACTGTATAAACTGCAGGGCAGGTTCATACATACCAGTATGGAGTTTGCAGTTGTACTGATAGTAACACCCTTAGCTCAGTTATTTGCTGAGCAAGAGGTACAGCAGCTACTGCTTTCCCCAAGCACATGATTAAAGGTGGTAATTTGGAGAGTGATATGTGGCCCTTCCACCGCAACGGAATCTGCTCAGAATCACTGCTTTACACACTGTCCTGAGCACATGAAAGTGCTGAGTCTTGTTCATTCAGTAACAGTCTGAAGAAAGGTCTTGTCCCGAAACGTCACCCATTCCTTCGCTCCAGAGATGCTGCCTGTCCCGCTGAGTTACTCCAGCACTTTGTGTCTACCTTCGGTGTAAAACAACATCTGTAGTTCCTTCCTCCACACTAGGAATTTATACCATGTGCATAGGTTTACACATATCGAGTCTCATTCACGCAGCAGAACATTTAAGATTTGAAAATCTTAAAATAATACCTTGGTACTTTTTACAAAATTTAAGCTGTCCCCATAATGCGATAGGCCTAATCCAAACCATATTTTGCTTTCTTTATAATAATATCATGACTGAACTGTGTTCTGTTATTATGTGATGCCCTGTTCTGCTGTCTATGTACTTTCTTTAAACTAACTGGCTAGGTATTGCAATGGAACTGAATTCGAAATTACATTGAAGAGGAAGAAATCTGCACTCTACGACCAAGCAAATCACTCTGGAAATCTTTTGTTTGTCCTTCATCGCTGACCATAATGCAGACTGATGGATGCGCACAGATTTGCAACCATAAGATGAATAAATGATCCATCAAGCCTTCTCGCCTGGCAAGGAAATGACTTTGCACACATGAGTAGGAAGAAACTGCAGGAGCTGTTTTACACTGAAGATAGACACAAAATGCTGAAGTAACTCAGCGGGATAGGCAGCATCTTTGGAGAGAAGGAATGGGTGACGTTTTGGGTCGAGACCCAAAATATCACCTATTCCTTCTATCCAGAGATGCTGCCTGGCCTGCTGAGTTACTCCTGCATTTTGTGTCTATCAAATTTGCATACATCCAGTTATACAGTTGTATAATTGTTGTGCCTTTCTGTAAATACTGCACCTCACTGTCAAATATTTCAAGCATTTTTTGGTGCTTATTTTTAAAAGACTCCCTGCAACTACAGTATTTTGTTTTATAATTTAGGGGAAATTTCTTCTCAAGCTAGTAGGACCTTCTCATGGGGGCAATAGCATCTCATAATTCCACACATTTGCAAAAAGCACAAATTTACCAAACTCTTGAATAAAATGTTAATTTATAATGTAGTCTTGAACTGGCACCAGATATTCCTCATCACTCTGTGGCTAATGGTCGGGAGAGATTTCTTTGATGTCCTGGTTACTCTCCTACTGTGAAACCACAAGTTCTGAATCAGTCATGACATACCTTGGGATGTCATGTGTTTGAGGGACAGTCATCGAGTCATAGAGCGATACAGTGTGGAAACAGGTAATTCGGCACAACTTGCCCACAACGGCCAACAATGTCCCAGCTACACTAGTCCCACCTGCCTGCGCTTGGCCCATATCCCTCCAAACCTGTCCCAATCCATGTACCTGTCTAACTGTTTCTTAAATGATGGTGATATCTAAGCTTCCCCCCAGTCTAGTTTCAGTAAAAACACTGAATCAAACACTTGAACGACTAACCTTTATTTTAACAAAAGCCCAATTACAGTTCAACCACTGTACCTATCCCACCACAGGTTTGATCCTCGTATCTGCCTGATCACGCCCTCTAGGCCTCGCTCAAACTAGGCCTCGCTCACACCAGAAGATCACACAGTCCCAAGCGCTCTCCCAGAAGATCGAAGCTGGACCTCGTAGTAGCAAACTTTTATAGGTCCCGGGACCTCCAGAGGCCGAACCACATGGGGGTGGTCTCTGAACAATCCAATCACAGTTATCGATTAACCCCATACATAACAGACATTTTGCTAACTCAATAATACAGCAGCTTAATACATTTTATTTAAACAGGACTTCGCAAGGGAGCCAACTTAGGAACATTTACCCTGATCTGCAAGAAACCCAGACAAGGCTCAATGCCTCATCCAATCAACACTTGGCAAAGTAGAACTCTGCAACATTATTTACAAATATTTACAAGGTGTATGTCTGGTTTGCAGTCATCCAATCCATTCAAGGTATTTTGCACCTAATTGACAGGGTCTGCAGATGTTCTTATTCTTTGCTTGCAACTTGTATCTAGGCTCTAGACAAACTGGCACCTCTCCACAGCTTGTCCCAGTTCTGCAGAGAACAATTCCAAATTGACTAAATCTCCCAGCAGCCCTGAAGCTTTTACCCCATTTTAAAGTCTGAGCCTCTCCAATTTGTCCAGGATTAACATTGGGATAGTCCCAGCCTCAACTACCTCCTCTGGCAGCTTGTTCCATACACCCACAAAATGCTGGAGAAACTCAGCGGGTCAGGCAGCATCTGTGGAGTGAATGAGTAGGTGACGTTTTGAGTCGAGACCCTTCAGACTGGTCCATACACCCACCACCCTTTGTACGAAAATGTTACCCCTCAGATTCCCATTAAATCTTATCCCCTTCAACTTAAACCTATGTCCTCTGGTCCATGATTGACCGACTCTGGGCAGGAAACTCTGCATCTAGCTATATAACTTAATGCTTTTCTTTAACTGAAAACCTTTCCTTAAAGCATGTGCAAGGTTTATCATAGGGGCATTCTGTACAACCACTGCTAGCTTTCTACATCTGTTTTTCCTTATACATGCTGGCACTGGAGAGGTACTTGGTTCAAAGATCAATGCATAAAGCTGGAGTAACTCAGTGGGGCAGACACGTCTCAGGAGAAAAGGAATAGGTGACGTTTCGGGTTGAGACCCTTCTTCAGACTGGCCTAAGGCTCTTGACCCGAAACGTCACCCATTCTTTCTCTCCAGAGATGCTGCCTGCCCCGCTGAGTACTCCAGCATTTTGTGGAGAGGAGTTGTTTAGTTTGATAGCCACCAGGAGAAAGGACCTCCTGTAGCGTTCTGTGCTATACCTTGGAGATGGAATGGAGCAAATGGAGTTAATGATCTTGTAAAAGTCTATCCTGTCTGATTTTCACCCATTAAACAAAATATCCATTTCCAGAATGAGTCCGGTTTCTGTTTCTCTGTTTCTGTCACCCTAGAAACTTTCCTTCAATAGGGAGATGACCACTGTCCTCAGTACACCAGTTAAGTAAAATAGTAAGATTAAACGAGAACTTACCAGTTTGAAGTTTGATCTGTATTTTATGAGGAGTTACGATGAGGGATTACGTGAAGAAGCCCGCCCCAGGACGCATTGCGGCATACTTCAAAGCAGCGGTGTGGAATCACAGACAGACACGTATTTGAAGTAACATAGTAAAGAATAAAGAGACATCAATTATCAGTTTGATCCATGTAATGAGGGTGGGAGCGGAGGGCACGTAATCCCTCATCGTAACTCCTCATAAAATACAGATCAAACTTCAAACTGGTAAGTTCTCGTTTAATCTTACTATTTTACTTCGGAGTCACGTGAGTGACTTTGTGAAGATTTCAAAGCTCTGTGATTTCAAACCGTGTAACAGCTTATATCACTCGCTGCCGAAGCCTTTGAGGGAGGAAGCGTGTTATCATAATCAACCAATGATTCTGTTTATAGAAAAAAACAATGGTATTTTACAATAACACTGAAGAATTTTAAATGCTCCCCTTGGCTAATTTGAATATTTGCAGATTGGAATCTTCCTGCAAATAAAAACAGGTTTTGTCAACAGTTTATAATAATTTATTTCTCTGAACGTTTTACCCCCACTATTCTGCTGTAGCCAGGATGTGGTTTACAGGCACGTCCATTCTTTTGCCGTTGACGTGGAAGCTTCTCCTGTGGGATGACAACTTTATACATGTTAGTTTTATCCCAGGAGCTTTAACCTGCTTGAGCCATTTCAAAAAAAAAACTTGTTACCCGACCACAAGGTGTTTTGTGACCAACCCACAAGGCTTTTCATCTCCCTCGCATAATTAGGTTGTGTCTATGTAAGGTAATAGGGTCTTGGCACATACCGTGTTTTCTGGCGGGTAGCCCGTTTTTTATGACTGGACAAGGTGTTCCTGGTCTGGTTTGACCATTCCCTGAACAAATGATAGAGATCTGGTCTGAAGCTGTGAGCATGGTGTCCAGTTGAAAATAGGAGTAATGACTGGACACTCTGTGCTGCTCCATGTGCCTTTAACATATGTTTTTAGTGCATAGAAGGTTCAGGTTTAGGACTCTGGCTGGTGGGATCCCCTGAAGTGTGGTTAACCACTGTGACATCCCATATATAGGTGTACCTAGTCTAGGGGTTTAGAGTTTTAATACCCTTCAAATTTACCCCATGGCCTGTTGTCCTGTAGCTGTTTTGAAAAAGAACAGGCAGGGCAATTCTAGCTGTGTTGATGGCACTGTAGCCGAATCCTTCATCATGATGAAGGTTCTCCAGGAATTCCAGTTCGTAGTACCTGTATCGGTTGAGTAGGTTTTCCCCTTTATCCTTGCAGTACTTCTCTTGATGCTGGACAAGTGTTGTAGTCCAGTGGATGTTCAAAAGGATGCTGACATGGTGTCGATTATTCAGTATAACAATCCTAGTCCCAGAGGCTTGCGCAGAATCTGCAGCTCAGGAGCTTATTTCTCATGGCACAGTTGATTTGTGCCCGGCTCCGATATTAATAATTCTGGGTACTGGAAAAACACCATCCAAGTTTCAACAGCCATGTCATGGCGTGAAGTGAAACAAGGCCTGCGTAAGTCCGTCAGGTACTATCAAATACCTGAAGCAGAATCCTTTTGTACTGTGCGTTGTTCTCGATTGGTGAGGCAGAAGGGAAAAATACATAGAATTAATTTCACCAATGCAGCGTGAACGCATTTGTCTATCAATATTATAAATACATTCTTGAATGACAACATGACCTATAGGTCAGAAAAGTTAATATATATAGCTGACGATCTTTCTGCTGGAACTATCTGTCCCAGAGAAATTTTTTTTTTTTTTTAATTTTTTTTTTTTTAATGAGGATTCCACTGGCCCAGGGTCTGGTTTCCCCCCACGACATACATAGGACATCCCCGAACACCTGGTGATATAGCGTTAATGCAAATAATCGATATCAGTTTCACATTCCATTTTAATTGTCATTGTCAGTGTACAGTACAGCGACAATGAAATGCATTAATATCTGTTGCATCATATAGCTTAATAGTTTTGTTAACTTTATATGAAAACATCTAATTGATGTAGTCCTTAATGTTATGTGACCTGGTGTCTGTCACTGTATTTTTCTTACCGCCCAGGTAAGTTGTTGATAGTCAAATACATCTATGGATATACCATTGCCAAATTGGTTTGACCAACTTCTCATATGATACCGACTTTATGCTGCCATATGGTTAATATAGGCCACCTCCATAGTGTAGTCTATTTATACCCATACATGCAAGTGCTTTAAAACTCATAAAATTCACCCGAACATTTTTTAGATAATTAATGCCCAGTATAAGTGGTAACCCCACCACTGTCTTTCTGATATTACTTCAGTGGGTAACTTCATGAGATGCTCAATGACAACCTATATGTTGTTTTTGATACTAACATCTGAATGATGTAGACAGAAATGGTACCATTTTTTCCCAATTACTCTGTTATTTGTCGAGTAGTTGGTAGTTTGACCATTACTTTGTGCTTGTTTGTGCCAATTCAACTATGTTGTCTCTTGGCATCCTTATAGTTACGTGGACTGAATTAATATGAAAGCCAAGATAGTCCAAGAAAGCGCTCTATATGCTGGTAGGAACCAGACCCACCTACCTCCATGGTTATTGGCGGTTTTGTGTTTTCTGTTTTCTGAGTGCTTTTGTTCTGAGGATGTGCTGGCGACGTTGGGGGGGGGCGCATTTTCCAGGGGGTCCGCGGCGGGCCCTGATCTAAAAGATCTTTGGGGATAGTGCGGCCCCAAGCTTTCACCAGTCCCATATTCTAGACATAGACTGGTGGATGCCGTGAGGTGCTGCTGTTAGGGTATCGAAAGTCATGGTTTGCTCGTCCCTTGGCCTGCCCTCATGATGCCGAAGGTTTTTGATACCTCTTCGATCTCCTTCAGCTTTTTGTTCAGATCTCTCCCAAATAGCAGTGAGTCTGCCTCCGCTGCTGGGCTTTGCTCAAGCCTGCATCTTTGAGATTGAGGGCAGGTGTTGTATTTCCCTTCAGAGATCATTTAGTTCGAATCGTGTTGATCTCGTTATCTCCACAGAAGAAGCATAGGCTGTGATAGCTGACATCAGGAGCCTTCGGATCCGCTGTAGCTTGAGTTTTTATGCCCGCATAAGGGCCCCCACAACTTCCAGATTTTGCTGTTTTAGGCTTATTCCCCTTAAGGGCCTCATAGTTCTCTGGTGCTGTATATTCTTGCTGGCTGCCATTGTTTTGGCTCTGGCGGTGCTCCAGCCCGTGGGGTTGCTACGAAGCGGTCCATGACACCCAACAGCTGTTCCTGATCCTGCACCTCATGCATACTCCCGATTTTGTCCGCCTGCCCCATTTGCAGACCAGCCCTGCCCTGGTCACCAATGCTAGCCTCCTGCTCCAACCCGTGGTATGAGGTTAGCAAAGGGCAGTGCCTGACACGACACTATGGAGGAGGTGCCTGTCCTGTCTCGCCGGGAGCGCTGCGGTTCCCGGTGGACCTTCTCCTCCAGGAGCTGCTAAATGCAGCTCAGGCGGCTGTCTCTCTCTGCTTTGGTAGAGACATGTCCCCCTCCGACGAATCGGAGACGACCGGCCGTTTGGCTTCCTGGCGGCTTTCCCAGTCCGCCGTGTAGGCTCTGGCGAGACTGGCTTGGCTCGGTCTCAGGGATAGCGAACACGCTCTGCGAGCGACGCTGCCGCCGGTTGCTGCCCCGCTGGTAGAGTTCGAGCGGGGCAGTTTCTCTTTGCGAGTTTTTTGCGTTGAGTTCCTGAAATCTGTAATAAAACACAACTGCAAACTCACCTTTCCAATGCCCAAGAGCCGCTCCTGCAGCTCAGGCGGCTGTCTCTCCCCCTCCTGGGTGGAGAGACGTCCCAGTCCGATGTCAGCTCCACCGCCGGGTTTTACACACATCCAGCCCGCTGCTCAGGTGCTAGCGGGCTGGCTCGGTCGCGATGTCGGGTTTGCGGACCGCCCGCTAAGCGGTCCACCCCTGTTTGCTGCCCAACGACGTCCTTTCGTCGAGCGGGCAGGTGCAGCATTTCCCCCCCCCCCCAAGCCCGCAGCTGATGCTGACGGGCTTGATGCAGAGTCGGGAGCGGGGCGCTGATTAGCGGTCCTCGCTCTCTCTCTCTCTCTGCACTCGGGCTGCTGCTCACCTGTACTCGGGCTGCAGCGCACTCCACGCCAGCACTGCACAGTGGGTCCCCCTAACGGCTCCGCAAAAGTCGGAAGCCTCCTCCCGCCCGCCTGCCTGCCTCACCTGGACAGTACTCGCGAGCGAGCGAGGACTGAGGGGAACCCCAACGCAGTGCTAGCGCCGTCTTCCTGCGCTCTCAATGTCGCCCCTGTGGAGAGTTTACCGGCACCGGCACAGCTCCCATTCATGGTCCGCCGGCGCTCTCTCTCCCTAGTAGCGTCTTTCCTCCCCTCCCTCGAACGGAAAACTCCTCCCGGAGTCCAAGGGGGCCGCTTGCACGCCCTGCGGGAAACAAGCAGACGCAAAGGGGCTGTAACAGTAAAGGTAAGTACTTACCTAAACTTAGATTTTTTCTCGTTTCTTCGGGAGCCCTGACTCCCGGCTGCCGCTTTGCATGCTGAAACGTAAATGCCGCAATGCGTCCTGGGGCGGGCTTCTTCACGAAGTCACTCACATGACTCCGAAGTAAAATTAGTTTAGTTTAGCACGAAAACAGGCCCTTTGGCCCACCGCGTCCACCCTGACTAGCGATCCCCACACATTAATAATATCCTACACACACTAGGGACAACGTTTACATTTATCAACCCAATTTACCTACGTCTTTGGGAAACTGAAGATCTCGGAGAAAACCCACGTAGGTCACGGGGAGAACGTACAAACTCTGTACGGACAGCACCCATAGTCGGGATGGAGCCCAGGTCTCTGACGCTGCTACCGCTGTGAGGCAGCAGCTCTACTGCTGTGCCACCTAGCCCAGCAACAATAAGCAACATTATTGCATATACTGGTTTAACAACAAAGAATTACAGATACTGGAGCAACTCAGCGGGTCAGGCCGCATCTCTGGAGATAAAGGATGAATGAGGTTTCGGATTGGGACCCTTCATAAGACTGAAAGTGGAGGCAAGAGAACTAGCAACAGATGCCCAAGGAAAGATGGAGCCCACAATGGCCCATTGTTAGCGGAGGAAGAGGTGATAAAATATATCAGATATAGTGGACGGACTTGCCGAGCCATCCCCAGCTCCCACCATCTCCCCGGCTGTTTAGAGACCCAGCTTCCCACCCCACTCCCGACACAAGGTTCAGCAGCGAGCCCTTCTTCACCCTGCTTGGCCACTTTCTAGCATCTTGGGCAGTGCTGCTGTTAAACCTGGCTGCGATGCATCACGCTGGGATGCTTTTTATGGTGCTTCTGTAGGAGTTCAACTTAGTTTAGTTTAGTTTAGTTTAGTTTAGTTTAGTTTAGTTTAGTTTAGTTTAGTTTAGTTTAGTTTAGTTTAGTTTAGATATACAGCATGGAAACAGGCCCTTCGGCCCACCGAGTCCGTACTGACCAGCGATCCCCGCACATTAACACTATCCTACACAACCTGGGAACAATTTTACAATGATACATTTATACCAAGGCAAATAACCTACAAATCTATATGTCTTTGGAGTTGTTCTAGAAGTTGTTCCAGAAGCTGTTATTTCCCCGTTTCTCCCCACTGTTGTGTGTTTGCAGCTTATATACAGGACCCAGCTCCCAGGTGACATTGGAGAGAGTCCAGTCCTTTATACCCTCAGGTAGCAAAGATCCGTTATGGTTTTATTTTTTTTCTGTTGCAGATGAGATCACCCCACTGAGCAATGGCAAGTGACCGATAGTGGTTTCTAATTTGTGTTAGGCAATTATTGGGCAAGCTTCTTGAATCACTGGGAAATGGGACACTTTACATTATGAATGGATATTTTTATTTGCAGAGAAAAACTCCAGTAGTAACACAAAAGGGAAAGTGCAGCCATTTCCTTCTCCTATCTGCTGGAGCAGCTGTGTGTTGACTGCAATATGTCTAAACCATGTCTACGGCTTTGCTTTTATTGAAAAAAAACATGAAAACTATTTCCTTGAGAATAAATAAAGGACTAGAACATGCTCAATTTTAGTCACTCATAAATAGTTGAGATTTATCTAAAATCAGCACTTACAGCACTAGAGACCCGGGTTCGATCCTGACCACGGGTGCTGTCTGTACGTGATCTGCATGGGTTTTTCCAAGATCTTCGGTTTCGTCCCACTCCAAAGACATAAAAGGTTTGTAGGTTCATTTTCTTGGTATAAGTGTAAAATTGTTTCCAATGTGTGTAGGATAGTGTTAATATGCAGGCACGCAGGTTGGCATGCACTCGGGCAGCCGAAGGAACTGTTTCGTGCTATATCTCTAAACTCAACTAAGTAGCTAAATATTTGGTCAAATATCAATCCTGTTAAAATCACGATCACATTTCTGATCACATATGTCTTGATAGAAACAGGTTGAGAAATATAGTTTGGCTCAGTGGGTATTTAGTGCTTTTGGCACATAAATACTTCTTTGTTATTTGCTGGACCTCAGAAACACAATTTTCAGCATCTTTATATGTTCTCTGTTCCTCAATATACTTGTAAAGATTATTTACACATCACTTATTACCTTTTCTGCCTGAGGTACATATGTTTCATTGCCTTTATTTCATTTCTACGAACTACTGCTGTCAAAGAAGTTCACTATCAAATAATATCCTTAAGGAAATTATAAAGATTTTTACAAATCATAAATTGACACAAAATGCTGGAGTAACTCAGCAGGACAGGCAACATCTCTGGAGAGAAGGAATGGGTGACATTTTGGGTGAAGACCCTTCTTCAGACGGCTTCTGCATATCTTTCATTCATTTGTTCTTAATCTCTCTACATTGCCATCTATATCTCTCGTTTCCGTCTCCCCCGCTTCTCAGTCTGAAGAAGGGTCTCAACTCAAAACGTCACCCGTTCCTTCTCTCCAGAGATGCTGCCTGTCCCACTGAGCTACTCCAGCATTTAGTGTTTATCCATATTCAGTCAAGTTAAGGCAAGTTTTGCACTGCCCTGACACTGATAGACCTTTCAATGCCAGCGTTATTCGTGTCTTTCTTGTGATATTCCCTGCTGTGATATTTGACTGAACATAAACTATTATTTTACACAATATTTATTCCACTTCGATCATCTCATGGTCTTTGAAACTTTGAATCCCTCAATCAGTTCCAGAGCAACATTGGTCATTAGGAATATAATGTTAGTTATTTGTTCCTACATAATATATAAGAATAAAACAATATAATGTGTAACAATTGGGAGTGTAAAGGTGTTTATAAAGTAATAATGTGCAGATGATGTATTCACAGCATTGCCCTGCATTAGCTTATACCTGCCCCGATATTCATGAGCATATTCAACATCCACTGGCTCTCTGCTAATAATCAGCTCAGGGAATGTACGACTTTGTGACAATATCATTTTGCAGAAAACTTCCCAATGAATGGAGTAGTGAGTTTTGCAAAGTATTCTTGCTTATTATTTTCTAAGTTGTGCTGAATAGAAATGTGTTTGAAATACAGAGATGACAAGTAGTTCATTCCCCTAATTGCGATGCAAATGTGACCAGACTATTGCAGGTAAATAATTGCCCACCACACAATACTTTCCCAAACAACACAGCTTGAAACAAAATGCAACAGAGAGGAAAAGTCAGTAAACAATCTTGTTCTGTGTGAGCTTCAACTCAGCATTAAGGAGCAAGAGAAAGTTGATAATAGTCTTGTAATTTAGTTCAAATCCTGAGACGGCCATTGTCCCAACAAATGGTTCTGCTCCTCGTAAGCTGTCTCCCACTTTAGTTCATACACGAGAATTTATCCACCTTCCCTGAAAGATACATAGAAACATAGACAATAGCTGCAGGGGTAGGCCATTCGGCCCTTCGAGCTAGCACCGCCATTCATTGTAATCATGCCTCACAATCAGTACCCCGTTCCTGCCTTCTCCCCATATGCCTTGATTCCTCTAGCCTTAAGAGCTCTATCTAACTTTCTTTAGATGCATCCAGTGAGTTGGCCTCCACTGCCTTCTGAGGCAGAGAATTCCTCAAATTCACTACTCTGTGATAAACCTTTTCCTCATCTCAGTTCTAAATGGGCTACCTATAATTCTTAAACTGTGACCTCTGGTTCTGGACTCCCCCAAAAATGGGAACATGTTTCCTGTATCTAGCGTGTCTAATTCCTTAATAATTTTATATGTTTCTATAAGATCGCCTCTCATCCTACATTCCAGTGTATACAAGCCCAGTCGCTCCATTCTTTCATCATAAAGCAGTCCTGCCCTCCCGGGTATTAACCTCGTGAACTTACGCTGCACTCGCTTAATAGGAAGAATGTCCTTTCTCAAATTAGGAAACAAAAACTGCACACAATACTCCAGGTGTGGTCTCATCAGGGCCCTGTACAACTGCAGAAGGACCTCTTTGCTCTTATACTCACCTCATTTTGTTATGAAGACCAACATGCCTTAGCTTACTTCACTGCCTGCTATACCTGCATGCTTACTTTCAGTGACTGATGTACAAGGACACCGAGGTCTTGTTGACTTCCCCTTTTCCTAATCCGTCTCCATTCAGATAATAGTCTGCCTTCCCGTGCTTGCCTCCACATTTATCCAATTTATACTGCATCTGCCATCTATCTGCCCACTCACCCAACCTGTCCAAGTCACTCTGCTTCCTCATAGCATCTTCTTCACAGTTCACACTGCCGCGCAGCTTTGTCATCTGCAAATTAACAAATGTTACTTTTAATTCTTTCATCCTAATCATTAATGTATATTGTAAATAACTGTGGTCCCAGCAAAGAGCCTTGCGGTACCCCACTAGTCACTGCCTGCCATTCTGAAAGGGGCCCATTAATCCCTACTCTTTGTTTCCTGTCTGCCAACCAATTTTCTATGCATGTCAATACCCTTCCCCCAATACTATGTGCCCTAATTTTCCCCACTAATCTCCTGTGTGAGATCTTATCAAAGGCTTTCTGAAATTCCAGGTATTCCACATCCACTGGCTCTCCCTTGTCCATTTTAATTGTTACATCCTCAAAAAATTCCAGAAGATTTGTCAAACATGACTTCCCCTTCGTAAATCCATGCTGACTCGGACTGATCCTGTTACTGCTATCCAAATGTTACATGTTTGATAATCGACCACCGATGTCAGGCTAACTGGTCTATCTTTCTGCTTTCTCTCTCCATCCTTTCTTGAAAAGTGGGATAACATTAGCTGCCCTCCAATCCACAGGAACTGATCCAGAATCTATAGAACATCAAAGGTTCAAAGGTTCAAAGTTTATTTTATTGGTCACACACACCTAGGTGTAGTGAAATTCTTCCTGCCAATGCCGCACATAAAGAAAGAATACAGACATAACAATAATAAAGAAATTTAAACATAAAAACAATGGTTCCCATTATGAGGGAAGGCACAAAGTCCAGTCCCCATCCCATGTCCACCCATAGTCGGGCCTATTGAGGCCTCCACAGTTGCCTTTACGAAGGCCTGATGTTCCAGGCCGTTCTTGCCGGGTGATGGTGCGTTGAGAGAATCCTCTCAGCGGCTTGGGAATCCTGGAACGGACGCTTCCCTTACCGGAGACCGCGGCTTCAGAAGCCAACAAGGCCGCGCCGGAAGGAGCTTCACCACTGGCGATCTCAGCAAGAAATCCCAGGCTCCCGATGTTAAGTTCGGCGCCGCCGCCCGCAGCTGGCCGCAATGTTTCATCGGCGGTCTTCAGCTCACCGGAGTTCCAGCGCAGCGACCCGGGCAAGGCATCGCCCGCTCTGCTCCGCGATAGCGCTCCAGCACTGTGCCGCCACCGCCAAAGCCGAGATTCTGGGCAGTCCCCTCAGGAAACGCTGCTCCAGGCCCGCTGGTAGGCTGCGAGGATGGGTCGAAATTGCAGCCCAGAGAAAAGCTGCCTCTCCGACCAGGTAGGGACCCTGAAAAGTAGTTTCCCCCCTCCCCCCCCCCCCCCCCCCCATAAAAAAAGAATAGAAATCCAAAAACAAAACACTAGAACTCACTAAAAATTTAAAAAAGAGTGAAAAACTAACAGCTGCAGGCTGGGCAGCCATACCGCACAGGACGGCGCCTCCTATCAAGAGAACATTGCAAAATGATCACCAAATAGTCCACAAATTCTAGAGCCACTTCCTCAAGTATCCTGGGATGCAGACCCTCAGGCCCTGGGGATTTATCAGCATTCAGTCCCATCACTCTACTCAACACCATTTCCTGACTAATGTGTATTTCCTTCAGTTCCTCCATCACCCTAGGTCCTCTGTCCCCTAGAACATCTGGGAGATTGTTTGTGTCTTCTTTAGTGAAGACAGATCCAAAGTATATGTTCAACTTGTTTGCCATTTCCTTGTTCCCCATAATAAATTCACCTGTTTCTGTCTTCAAGGGTCCCACATTTGTCTTATCTATTCTTTTCCTCTTCACATACCCAAAGAAGCTTTTACTATCCACCTTTATGTTCTTGGCTAGCTTACCTTCGTACTTCATCTTTTCTCCCCTCTTCTGTTGATCTTTAAAAGTTTCCCAATCCTCTGGCTTCCCGCTCATCTTTGCTAAGTTATACATCTTATCTTTTATTTTTATACTGTCCCTGACATCCCTTGTCAGCCATGGTCGCCCCTTACTCCCCTTAGATTCTTTCTTCCTCTTTGGAATGAAATGATCCTGCATCTTTTGGATTATTCCCAGAAACACCTGTCATTGCTGTTCCACTGTCATCCCTGCTAGGGTCCCTTTCCAGTCAACTTTGGCCAGCTCCTCTCTCATGCCTCCATAGTCCCCTTTGTTCAATTGTAATACTGACAGTTCTGATTTTATCTTCTCCCTCTCAAATTGTAGATTAAAACTTATTATATTATGGTCACTATCTCCTAATGACTCCTTTACCTCGAGTTCCCTTATCAAATCCGGTTCATTACACAACACTAAATCCAGAATTGCCTTCTCCCTGGTAGGCTCCAATACAAGCTGCTCTAAGAATCCATCATGGAGGCACTCCACAAACTCCCTTTCTTGGGGTCCAGTACCAACCTGATTTTCCCAGTCTACCTGCATGTTGAAATCTCCCATAGCCATTGTAGCATTACCTTTGTTACATGCCAATTTTAACTCCTGATGCAACTTGCACCCTATATCCAGGCTACTGTTTGAGGACCTGTAGATAAGTCCCATTATGGTCTTTTTACCCTTACAATTCCTCAGTTCTATCCATGCTGACTGCACATCTCCTGATTCTCTGTCACCCTTCACAAGGGACTGAATTTCATTCCTCACCAACAGAGCTACCTCACCCCCTCTGCCCACCTGTCTGTCTTTTCTATAGGACATATACCCATGCATATTCAGTTCCCTGCCCTGGCCCTCTTGCAGTCATGTCTCTGTAATTCCCACAACATCATATTTATCAATTTCTAACTGAGCCTCAAGCTCATCCACTTTATTTCTCATACTTTACGCATTCATATTCAACACTTTAACTTCGGTATTCACCTCCCCTCCCACACCGGTCACAATTGGCCCTGACCTTACTCTCTTATCCCTTCTCAAACTTTCCTTCCCTTCCCATTAACTTGGATGTCTTTCGTAACTTTTCCTGTACACACTTCCCCTTTAACTCCATCTTTATACTCCCAATTTGTCAATCCCCCCCCCCCCCATTATTTAGTTTAAACGCACAAATGTAGCACTAGCAAACCTGCCTACCAGAACATCGGTCCCCCTCCAGTTAAGGTGTAACATAGAAACATAGAAACATAGAAACATAGAAATTAGGTGCAGGAGTAGGCCATTCGGCCCTTCGAGCCTGCACCGCCATTTAATATGATCATGGCTGATCATCCAACTCAGTATCCCGTACCTGCCTTTTCTCCATACCCTCTGATCCCCTTGGCCACAAGGGCCACATCTAACTCCCTCTTAAATATAGCCAATGAACTGGCCTCAACTACCCTCTGTGGCAGAGAGTTCCAGAGATTCACCACTCTCTGTGTGAAAAAAGTTCTCCTCATCTCGGTTTTAAAGGATTTCCCCCTTATCCTTAAGCTGTGACCCCTTGTCCTGGACTTCCCCAACATCGGAAACAATCTTCCTGCATCTAGCCTGTCCAACCCCTTAAGAATTTTGTAAGTTTCTATAAGATCCCCTCTCAATCTCCTAAACTCTAGAGAGTATAAACCAAGTCTATCCAGTCTTTCTTCATAAGACAGTCCTGACATCCCAGGAATCAGTCTGGTGAACCTTCTCTGCACTCCCTCTATGGCAATAATGTCCTTCCTCAGATTTGGAGACCAAAAACTGCACGCAATACTCCAGGTGTGGTCTCACCAAGACCCTATACAACTGCAGTAGAACCTCCCTGCTCCTATACTCAAATCCTCTTGCTATGAAAGCCAACATGCCATTCGCTTTCTTTACTGCCTGCTGCACCTGCATGCCTACCTTCAATGACTGGTGTACCATGACACCCAGGTCTCGCTGCATCTCCCCCTTTCCCAATCGGCCACCGTTTAGATAATAATCTGCTTTCCCGTTTTTGCCACCAAAATGGATAACCTCACATTTATCCACATTATACTGCATCTGCCAAACATTTGCCCACTCACCCAGCCTATCCAAGTCACCCTGCAGTCTCCTAGCATCCTCCTCACAGCTAACACTGCCCCCCAGCTTAGTGTCATCCGCAAACTTGGAGATATTGCCTTCAATTCCCTCATCCAGATCATTAATATATATTGTAGATAGCTGGGGTCCCAGTACTGAGCCTTGCGGTACCCCACTAGTCACTGCCTGCCATTGTGAAAAGGACCCGTTTACTCCTACTCTTTGCTTCCTGTTTGCCAGCCAGTTCTCTATCCACATCAATACTGAACCCCCAATGCCATGTGCTTTAAGTTTGTATACTAATCTCTTATGTGGGACCTTGTCGAAACCCTTCTGGAAGTCCAGATACACCACATCCACTGGTTCTCCCCTATCCACGCTACTAGTTACATCCTCGAAAAATTCTATAAGATTCGTCAGACATGATTTACCTTTCGTAAATCCATGCTGACTTTGTCCAATGATTTCACCACTTTCTAAATGTGCTGCTATCCCATCTTTAATAACTGACTCTAGCAGTTTCCCCACTACCGATGTTAGGCTAACTGGTCTGCAATTCCCCGTTTTCTCTCTCCCTCCCTTCTTAAAAAGTGGGGTTACGTTTGCTACCCGCCAATCCTCTGGAACTACTCCAGAATCTAAGGAGTTTTGAAAGATTATTACTAATGCATCCACTATTTCTGGAGCTACTTCCTTAAGTACTCTGGGATGCAGCCTATCTGGCCCTGGGGATTTATCGGCCTTTAATCCCTTTTGTACAGGTCACCCCTACCCCAGAAGAGATCCCAGTGGTCTATAAATCTAAATCCTTGCTCCCTGCACCAGCCCCCCAGCCACACATTCAGATCCCCCACCTCCCTGTTCCTGCCCTCACTAGCACGAGGTGTCTGCTCCTTGCCACATTCTAACAGCACAATCACTGTGGGTGAAGCTAAATCTCCTGAATTAATTTCTGAATTTATAAGTGACAATTCTATGTATTTATTTATGATCTCTAGTTTTGGTTCCAGCTCTAGTAGTCCTTAAATGACCAATGTCACTCCTGATTCTGTGCTTAGAAAGCTCATCTGCCAACTCATCCTTCCAAACTTACACAGCGGTAGAGTTGCTGCCTTACAGCGGATGCAGCGCTGGAGACCCGGGTTCGATCCCGATTACGGGTGCTGTCTGTACAGAGTTTGTACGTTCTCCCCATGACCTGCGTAGATTTTCTCCAAGATCTTCGGTTTCCTCCCACATTCCAAAGACGTACAGGTTTGTAGGTTAATTGGCTTGGTAAATGTAAACATAAAATGTCCCTAGTGTGTATTGGATAGTGTTAATGTGTGGGGATCACTGGTCAACGCGGACCCGGTGGGCCGAAGGGCCTATTTCTGTGCTGTATCGCTAAACTAATCTAAACTAAACTAAATGGTCATTCTTAATGTGTAGGAAGGAGCTGCTGGTTTACACTGAAGATGACCACAAAATGCTGGAGTAACTCAGCGAGACAGACAGCATCTCTGGAGAGAAGGGATGGGTGATGTTACGGGTCGAGGCCCTTCTTCAGACAGAAGAACTAGTTAATTAAGCAGGAAAAACAGTATTAGGAACAAAGGATTACAGTTGGTAGCAAAATGACAAAATTGTAGCTCGATTGAAGCTGGAGAACTGAACCCTGCCTTAAAATGACAGAGCATTGAACTCATTATTTTCATAACTTACACGTAATCTTTATAGAAAGCATATTTTTGTTTATTTTCTTGCTCCCATGGCAGACCTTGTCAAAAGCAAAAGTGTCTTTACCACATTTATCAAACAATAATCAATTGTTATTCCACTGTATCAATTGTACTATTTTAGAGGGTAAAGTATACTGGGCACAAATTCCCTCCTGTGCTACATTAACCACATTAAGATAAACACATGATAAATTGTTAAAGCATCAACAAAGGACATTTACATAGGGGAGAATATAGGACGTAGCCTCAGAATTAAAGGATGTTTCTTTAGGAAGATGAGGAGAAATTTCTTTAGTCAGAGGGTGGTGAATCTGTGGAATTCTTTGCCACAGAAGGATATGGAGGCCAAGTCAATGGATATTTTTAAGGCAGAGATAGATAGATTTTTGATTATTATGGGTGTCAGGGGTTATGGGGAGAAGGCAGGAGAATGGGGTTCAGAGGGAGAGATAATGAACACAACATAGCTTTCAGGACATGCACCATGTAGTATTTCACAAGTTTAGAATAGAAAAACAAAACAATGGCAGATGGCTGGAAATCTAAATGAAAGGAAATTAAAGCAATATTATTCAGGTCAGGCAGTGTCTGTTGGGAGAGGCCTTGTTCATCACCTGTTTTACAACTACCCAACATATCTTTCATTTTGCAAAGATCTTTATCACTCTTTTTCTTCCTAATCATCTCTTCTGTCATTCAGGTTCTCTTGACCTCCGCCCTATCAGATCCGCTCATTTTGTTTGTCTTTATTCAGCTTCCATTTTCCCAGATTTACAGCTGAAAGGCTGTAATGTACAGGAAGGAACTGCAGATGCTTTGTTTACACCGAAGATAGACACAAAATGCTGGAGTAACACAGCGGGACCGGCAGCATCTCTGGAGAGAAGGAATGGGTGACATTTCAGGTCGAGATCCTCCATTCCTTCTCTCCAGTGATGCTGCCTGTCCCACTGAGTTACTCCAGCATTTTGTGTCTATCTTTGCTGAAAGGCTATTGACTGAAAACAAAACCTCTCTACAAATGCTCTCTGACCCACTGCATGTTCCTGTTTATATTGCTGCATGTATAAAGTGTAACTGCAGGTAAAGCAAAATCAACTAAAGGATAAGAGATTGCACAGAAAACTTTCCTTCATTGTTGGTTTCATATCCAAATTCCCACTGGATGTTCCCATTGCACAGAGCTCAAAACCAGGAGCATGTAATGCCTCTGATTATCTTTTTTCTTGCTTAGCTCAGCAGTGTTCTTTTATAATGCCCTCGTAATTACAAAATAAAATGCTTCTTGCTCACTATTTTTAATTTGGGTTGATATGGCATTGTTGCTGCCTTACAGCACCAGAGACCCAGGTTCAATCCTGACTACGGGTGCTGTGTGTACGGAGTTTGTACGTTCTCTGCATGGGTTTTCTGCCCGAGATCTTCGGTTTCCTCCCACACTGCAAAGACGTGCAGGTTTGTAGGTTATTTGGTTTGGCATCAATGTAAACTGTCCCTAGTGTGTGTAGGATAGTGTAAGAATAGTGTTAATGTGTTACGCTAGTCAGTGCTGACTTGGTGGGCCGAAGGGCCTGTTTCTACGCTGTATCTCTAAACTAAACTAAACTAAAACACTGGCACAAACAAAAATGTGACCTAGTGAATGTTTGAAAACTCAGGATGGAAATGCTGCTTTATATTGTGTAGTTTGTAGTCAAACTGACATGCAATGACGTTAGAGTGATAACATCACTACCATCCAGGCATTGCATGAAGATGTTAATGGGTGCACGAGAGACCTGGCCAATATTTGACCCAGAGGACAACAATGACTTGAGTAACTGCTCCAAAGTGAGTGAAGTAGGAAGTTATAATGAATCGAGCCGCAGGTGGGCATATGGGTTTGCTTGCTTTAATGGGTTGGGGCAGAAGCAAGATGTAGTGATTCAGCTTTATAGGAGTTTGGGGGGGTTGCATTTGGTCTGGTCTCCTCATTACAGGAAACGTATGGAGGCTTTGGAGAGGATGCAGAAGAGGTTTTCCAGAATGCTACCTGGAATAGAGGGTATTGGATATAGGGAGAGGTTAGACACACTTGGATTGTATTCGCTGATATACCGGAGGTTGAGGAGACACCTGATAGAGGTATAGAAATATGATTGATGCATATATATTGTAGAACCTTTTCCCAGGGTAGAAATATCAAATACTGAGAGGGACAAAGTTTAAAGGAGAAAGGTAGGGCAGGGTTTTTTGCACAGAGGCCAGTGGGGAGTTTGATGATCATATTCTCTACCTTGTTCATTATCCAAGGTCCTAGTTCCTTTCTCCTTAATTATTTTAAGACTGTACTGAACTTGTTTCTGACCCATGTCAGAGATGGTTGACATTTTGGTCAATCTTTGATCCCATTTTACTTTGGTTAGATCCCAGATCATTCCATTGATGTTTGCTTCATTTCAATTGGGAATGTCTGCTTGAGATTGTTTTATCTTCCTCTCCGTTACCAATCTAAAAATGACAATGCCACAATCAGCTTTATCAAAATGGTCCCTCACTGATACTTGTTCTAAAAGGCCCACTTCATTCCCGAACATCAGATCTGGCAATGCCTTCTCTCCAGTTGGGCCAAGAACACACTGGCCCCTGTGGAAGAGACCACTTGATAACTTCAGCTATGTCGCATTTGATCTTGTGGTGGATATATGGATAGAGCTGCCGGAGGAGGTGGTTGAGGCAGATACTATGACAATGTTTAAAACACATATGGACAGGTACATGGATACGATACTATTGGTTTAGAGGGAAATGGGCCGAATGCAGGCTGGTGTCACTAGTGTAGATGGGGCATGTTGGTAGACGTGAGCAAGTTGGGCCGAAGAACTTGTTTCCACACTGTATCACTCTATAACTCTATAAAATATGACAGTTCCTGTAAGTTTCATGATTTGAGGAGTTTGTGGATAACCTCAGATAGACACAGAAAGCTGGAGTAACTCAGTGGGACAGGCATGCTGCCTCTGGAGAGAAGGAATGCGTGATGTTTTGGGTCGAGACCCTTCTTAAACCAGCATCTGCAGTTCCTTCCTACACATCACCTAAGGCAGCTGGCAAAGGTGAAGCCCATTCTCGAGCGGCAGCATTTTGAAACAGTAATCCATGCCTTTATCACATCTAGGCTGGATTACTGTAACGCACTCTATTTTGGAGTTGCTCGATCTTCCCTGGCTCGTCTCCAGTTGGTTCAAAATGCTGCTGCTCGCCTTTTAACCGGAACTCGAAAGAGGGAGCACATAACGCCAATTCTGGCCTCCCTCCACTGGCTCCCGGTGCACTTTCGGGTTCATTTAAAAATTATTTTATTTGTTTTTAAATCTTTAAATGGGCTTGCCCCTCCTTACCTCTCTGAGCTGCTCCATCCATATGCTCCTGCCCGGTGCCTCAGGTCAGCTGATCAGCTGCTCCTGGAGGTACCGAGGTCTAAGCGGAAGCTCAGAGGGGATAGAGCCTTCTCTGTTGCTGCTCCGGCGCTATGGAACACTCTGCCGTTGCACATCAGACAGGCCCCCTCACTGTCCATCTTCAAATCCAGTATTAAAACACATTTATATTCCTTGGCTTATCACCATGCTTAAGACTTTCCTCCTGTTTTAGTGCTTTTAATGTTTTTAATTTTATTGTTTTTACTATTTCTTTTAATGTTTTTATTGTCGTGTAATAATTTCTTGTTCATGATTAGTCATGTACAGCACTTTGTTGCAACAGTGGTTGTTTTTAAAGTGCTCTATAAATAAAGTTACTATTATTATTATTATTAATAATACACATTCCTTAATAAACTACTCCAAGAAGGGTCGTGACCCGAAACGTCACCTATCCTTTTCCTCAAGAGATGCTGCCTGGCCTGCTGAGTTATTCCAGCACTTTTTGTGTCTATCTTAGTATAAACCAGCATCTGCAATTCCTTGTATCTTTGAAAGGATGTGAGGTAACATTTGTACTAGAGGTGGCTCGGACCAGACTTGGGCTCTACCTCAGGCAGTATGGAAGTCATTCAGTTCTGGCTTGTGACGCTAGGTTAGTGGCGAGGAGGTTCTTTACGTCCCTGCCTTGTGGTGTTATGCTGCTGATTTGGGACATTCGATGATCGGGTTCAAGATTCCTGTTTAGATTCTCTGAAGCAATCATCTCAGCAACGGGCTGTTAATTGGCTGCTGTAAATTGTCCCCAGTGTCTAGTGTGCTGTCTAGTGTGCGGGGATTGCTGTTCGGCGCAGACAAGGTGGGCCAAATGGCCTGTTTCTGCGCGGCATCTCTAAACATTGCAGATAACTTAATTTTCTGTGAAAAACCTGCTCTTCTCTGCGATCCACAGTTTCCACCCTGCCTTTCATCTTCCACAATCATAATTGTCCTTCGATGATGTTGAGCATCGGCATAGAGAAATAATAGATTAAAAGAAAATGTAATCAGTTGCAAGAGCTATTCGCCCTTGTTTGTTTCAAACAGTAACCATGAGCAATTTTAATTGTACTCGCAGCAAGACTGTGTGTGCTCTTAACGGCATAATTTACATTACAGCAGTGAGATGTGTACAACAGAAATGTCTGTGTTGATGCCACAAATATAATTACAGTTATATCAGTCTACTTTTGTCTGAATGCAGGTTAGGTAACGAGACAGTCATGTTTGAAGAACATTTAAGATTTATTTTGTGCTATAAGTACAATTAAAATTCTTCAGTTAATGTTTGAAGCTGGAAAATAACTGACTGCTGGTAATCATGATATGGAGAGATACAGTGTGGAAACATGTCTCTTTGGCCCACTGATGAACAACCAATGGTCATCCCAGACCACTAACACTGTCCTACATACTAGGGCAGTTGACAATTTACAGAGGCCAATCAACTTACAAACCTGTACGTCTTTGGAGTGTGGGAGGAAACCGGGGCACGCTGTCACAGGGAGAACGTGCATACCCCGTGCAGACAGCACCCACAGTCAGGATCGAACCCGGGTCTCTGGCACTGTAAGGCAGCAACTCTACCACTGCGCCACCCTGTGCCAGACAGAAACTAGAGAAATTAATAAAACGTTAACCCAAATAAATTGAGATCTATTTTCCAATGTAACTTTCCTGAGGTAAGAAGATTTATGTTTTAATCCCCCAGTGTCCTGACATTTAGCAAACAAAGATTTATTGTGGATTGTAGAAGAATAAAAGGGTTTGGAGGTGATCCTTATATAGTTGCCACAGCACTAAAGTGGGGAATGTAAACATGAGGATATGAGATCAAACCTGTGCTATGATGAAACCCAGAGACAATGTAGGTTAGCAAGGTCAGGTGAGGTAAATAAACAGGTTGGTCACGCAATGTAAACAAAGGAGGAAGATGAAAGAGAAGCCTATGAGTATTAAAGTATTTGGACCTGTTGAGAAAAAGACACAATCTTCCTTTCGTCTTTGAAGTCTGAATAAGAGTCTCGACACGAAATGGTCACTTATTCCTTCTCTCCAGAAATGCTGCCTGTCCCACTGAGTAACTTCAGTATTTTGCGTCTTTCCTCTTAAGCAAGCATCTGCAATTCCTTCCACCATCTTCCTTCAATTATTGTCACGTTTATTGTTGCCACGTGCACCATTACATTGAAGAACTTTGTTTGCATGCATTTCAGTCTAATCAGACCATAGAGACAGAAGAAACTGCAGATGCTGGAATCGTCAGCAAAAAAACAAAATGTTGTTTTCCTGAGGCACTGTGAAATATAGATGGATTTGATGGTGAGGAGGTTTGTTTGTATGAAGGACTGCGCTATATCCATAGCTCTTTGCAATTGGGCACAACTGTTGTAAAACCAAGTTGTGATGCCTCAAAAATAGGATGTTTTCTACGGTATGTCTTTAGAGATTGGTAAAAATTCATGCCGAACTTAGAGATTCTTCTAAGGAAGTAGAGGCATCGATGTGTGTAGGGAGGAAATGCAGATGCTGGTTTAAACTGAAGGTAAACACAAAAAGCTGGAGTAACTCAGCGGGACAGGCAGCATCTCTGGAGACAAAGAATGGATGATGTTTTGGATTGAGATCCTTCGTTAGACCTGGCATTGATGAGCTTTGTTGGGCATAGCTTCGATGTGGTTGCTTCTCGACAAGTTATTGGTGATATTTTACATTTAAGAATTTGAAGCTCTCAACCATTTCGGCTTTGGCACCATTGATGCTGACTGGGGCCTTATCGATGCAGGCCGGCCTATTAAGGGTCATCGATGCATGCTGGGAAACACTGAGGAGACCCAAACTGCTTCAACAATACATAGTTACTACAGCATTTTTTTAATCCTCATGACACAATGGAGGAGTTAAAATAAATCATGAATCAATGTCTCTGTAACCCTCCATCTTTGTCTTTCCCCAGAGTTAACTTTAACCTTACGTTTCTTGCTGTTTTGAAAATTTCTCTCCCATATTTCGAACAAATAGACACCATAGCTACTCCCCAACCATACAATAGTTCTCATGCCCCCTTCCTCTCAGAACACCCACCATCTCCCCACCAGACATCGCCTCGGCCTCCATCTACTCACCTGCCTTCCTCCGACCCTAACCCCCACCCTTGCCGCGTATTCACCATCCCCCCTGATCTCTACCTTTCTGATACAGAACGGTCTTTCCTCAGCAGAAGCCTCACCTTTGATTCCCTAGACCCCCACCTCAACGAGTTCCGGGTGGAGGGGAACAAGGTGAGGTCTCTGCTGAGTTCTTCTGTCACCTTTTTCTATGGGTAGGAGTCCTCACCACCTAGTGATGACCCGTTCTGCCGTCTCCAATGTACCCCCTCCTCCTGGACTCACCCAGTTGGCCCTCTACCTTCTTTAGACCTTTTCATTTCCAACTGATGGCGGGACATCAAATTTTCCACTCCGCTTACTCACTCTAACCTCTCCCCCCCTGAACGTACAGCCCTCCACTCACTCTGCAGCAACCCCGACTGGATAATCAAACCTAGCGACAAGGGAGGTGCATTGGTGGTCTGGCACAGTGACCTCAACCGGACCGAGGCCAGGCGACAACTCTCAGACACCTCCTCCTACTTATCCTTGGGCCATGACCCCACAGACGAGCACCAGGCCTTTATATCACACACCATTTCTGATTTCATCACTTCCGGCTCTCTGCCCTCTAAAGCCTCCAAACTTATCGTTCCCCAGCCCTGCACGGCCTGATTTTATCTTCTCCCCAATATCCACAAACAGAACTGTCCTGGCAAGACCCGTTGTTTCTGCTCGTTCATGTCCCACTGAATTAATTTCCACATACCTCGACACCATCCTATCCCCCCTGGTCCAATCCCTCCCTACCTATGTCCAAGACACTTCACACACTCTTCGTCTCCTCCATGACTTCCGTTTTCCAGGCCCCCACTCACTCTCCAACTCCATCCCCCACCAGGAGGCTTCTCCGTTTCTTTCTTGACCACAGAACCAGCCAATTTCCATTTACCAATACTCTCCTCTGTCTAGCAGAGTTGGTCCTTACCCATAACAACTTCTCATTTGACTCCTCCCATTGCCTCCGAATCCAAGGCGTGGCTATGGGCATTCGCAGGGGCCCCAGCTATGCCTGCCTCTTTGTAGGGCAAGTCAAACAATTACTTCCAGGTATACACTGGTCCTATCCCCGGACTGTACCTCTGCTACATTGACAACTGCACTGATGCTACCTTCTGCACCCATGCAGAGCTCACTGACTTCATCAACTTCACCACTAATTTCCATCCTGCACTCAAATTCACTTGGACCATCTCCAACATCTCACTACCGTTTCTAGATCTCACCGTTTCCATCACAGGAAACAGACTATTGACAGACATCTACTACAAAACCTACTGACTCCCATAGCTATCTTGACTACACTTCTTTCCACCCTGCTTCCTGTAAAGACTCTATCCCCAACTCCCAATTCCTCCGTCTACGCTGCATCTGCATCCAGGATGAGGTGTTCCATACCATCGGAGATGTCCTCATTCTTTAGGGAACGGGGTTCCCCTCTTCCATTATAGATGAGGCTCTCACTAGTGTCTAGTTAATATCCTGCAGCTCCGTTATTGCTCCCCCTCCCACCCCCCCCCCCATTCACAACAAGGCAGAGTCCCCCTTGTCCTCACCTTCTCCCCCCATCAGCCGTCGTATTCAACATATAATCGAACACTTTCACCACCTCCAACGGGATCCCACTACTGCCCACTTCATCCCATCTCCAACCTTTTCTGATTTCCACAGAGACAGTTCCCTCCGAAACTCCCTGGTCAACTCGTCCCTTCCCACCCAAACGACCTCCTCCCCAGGTACTTTACCTGCAACTGCAGCAGATGCAACACCAGTCCATTTACCTCCCCCTCGACTCCATCCAAGGACTCAAACTGTCTTTCCAGCTGAGGCAGAGGTTCATTTGCACCTCCTCCAACCTCATTTACTGTATCTGCAGTTCCAGGTGTCCACTTCTCTACATCGGTGAGACCAAGCGCAGGCTCGCGATCATTTCGCTGAACACCTCCGCTCAGTCCGTCTTAACCTACCTGATCTCCCGGTTGCTCAACACTTTAATTCTCCCTCCCATTCCCAATCTGACCTTTCTGTCCTGGGCCTCCTCCAATGTCAGAGTGAGGCTCAGCGCAAAATGGAGGAACAGCACCTCATATTTCGCTTGGGTAGTTTGCACCCCAGCGGTATGAACATTGACTTCTCTAACCCTTGCTTTCCCTCTCTCTCCATCCCCTCCCCATTCCCAGTTCTTCCACCAGTCTTACTGTCTCTGACTACATTCTATCTTTGCCCTGCCCCCTCTCCTGACATCAGTCTGAAGTTGGGTCTCGACCAGAAACGTCACCCATTCCATCTCTCCATAGATACTGCCTGACCCGCTGAGTTACTCCAGTATTTTGTGTCTAACATAGATATGAACCTAGACAGAACTGCAAAGGACTATCCCCCTCTCCCAAAAGATAAGGAAGCATGTTTTTCAACAGATGTTTGTTTTAGCTATTTTAACCACATTCTATTTTGGCCATTTTTCCCATCATGCTTCCCCAGTATGTGAGCTATAGGGTTAACCAAATTATAACCTACTCTTCTTCCTTATCATTCTCAAAATTTCTGGCTGGCAACAAGCTGTAACATTCAGAGCATGATTAGCTTAGAAGATTTTTAGAAATGGTGTTTCTTGAATTTCTACCTAAATTATAGAATCGAAATAGTGCATTTTATGCAAACCACTTTCTAAGTTTCTAAGAAAACTTGATTAGAAAGAATCATGTCCCCTGAGAAAAAAATCAGAAAACAAAATAAACAAAATCAATTATAGCCCACAGTCATCAAAGTACTAGATGTCATTTTCTGTTATTCAGTTACAATATATTTATCTACATATTAGCACATTAAGCAATTAAAAGGGTAATCGAATTATTAATGTTCAGCCCCTGGGATGCTCAGACTATCTTTCTATCTCCATGTCTCCTTTCTCCAACTAGCAACATCACCGGCCAGGTAGAGTTGCTGCCTTGGAGTGTCAGAGACCCAGGTTCAATCCTGACCATGGGTGCTGTCTGTAGGTTTTTGTATGTTCTCCCTGTGACCTGTGTGGGTTTTCTCTGGGAACTCTGGTTTCCTCCCACACTCTAAAGATGTACAGGTTAGTCGGTTAATTGGTTTAGTTAAATTGTAAATTGTCCCTCGTGTGTGTTAGTGTGCGGGGATCGCTGGTCGGCGTGGACCCAGTGGGCCAAAGGGCCTGTTTCCGTGTGGTATATCTAAACAAACCTAAGCTTGGAATACTACAATGTGTTGATAGTGTTCAAAATTAAAGTAGTTGACTGCATGAATGATTCTGGAACGAGAGATTGTTAGAGTATCCATGCAGTTCAATTCTTTCTGTCAAGACTTTAATACCAAAGTACTTTTTCAACGCAGATCTGGGCCTTGGGTTTTTGTACATTATATCTGGGCTGCGCGCCACCTACTCCATATTCCATATGGAGTAAGTTATTGTCCTTAGCAAAAGTTTGTATAATCAGTTTAGATAGTACTTTCTCTTTGGGCTAGGATTTCTTTGTTTCTTGGTGTTACAGCACAAGTACTGTATGTTTTAATTGTAATAATTAGTAAAAATAAAAGCAGCATCATTAACATTTGTCGAATGTATTTGAGCCCAAGTGAAAGGATGTATCAGATACGCAAGTGAATAGCCAGGTTTCTGCTATAAAATGGTGATTGTGACTCTGCAACCTATCAATCGATATACACAATTTAATAAAAATGGGTCGCCTAATAATCCAGCAATAAAAATGTTTCAGGATATGCTCCTGCATCAATTATTGCTGTTTTATCAGATACAAAATGTGACTCTTTACTGGTAATCATATTTATAGCCACGGCTGAGAGCATTGGGTATTGAAAGGCAATATGGGCCAGATGACTTTGAGCGTGATGTTCAATCATTGCAGTGATTAGAGTCTGATGTAAGTTTTTATATTTCAACGTTAGTCCTGTGAGAAAATTAATAATAGTTTGTACACGATGAATAATACCAGTAAGGGGGAAAATGAGCTGCAAAAGTTAATTTGAAGATTTAGTTTAGTGGGACGTTTTATACCATACAATAGAACTTTATTTAGCCCAGGAGGGACATTGATCTGTCAACAGTCGTAAAAGCACAAAATACATGAAAGATGAAATTAAAGTGACGAGTGGAAAGGCTTGAGGGATGTGCAAAGATTTGGGAGGGGGGGGTGGGGGGGGGGGGTCAGTCTCAATCTACCCCATGACAGATGGGGGAGGATTTGTACAGTTTGATAGCCACAGGGAAGAAGGATCTCCTGTGGTGTTCTGTCCTGCATCTTGGTGGAACCAGTCTGTTGCTGAAGGTGCTCCTCAGGTTGGCCAGTGTGTCATCAAGGGTTTGGGCTGTATTGTCCAGGATGCTCTGCAGTTTGAGGAACATCCTCCCCTCCAAGACCAACCTCCCATGAAGCCAACTCCTCCTCCAGGGTAGAGCCAACCTTCCTGATGAGTTTGTTGATCCTAACAAGATTATCTGGCTGGAACATGATTGGTGTAAGGTTTATTCAGCAAGGATGGCCCTTAAAGAGGAAAGGTTCAACTTCCACCCCTAGTTTAAAGTTGTGATGGAGGATCTTAAACTGAAATTTTTTTTCTGTTTATCCGTCATTGAGGATCAATGAGTTGAATAATTGAGTTAGAGTCAGAATTATACAGCATGTATAAAGAAACAGGTCCTTCAGCGTAACTCATCCTTACCGACCATTTTCCCATATTACCTGGGTTTGGTTCCTTTGGCCTGCGTTTCAACAATATCCCTCCAAGGCTTTCCACTCCTTGAACCTGCCCAAATACCTAATGGTTCTCACCTCTACCAATTTGAAAAGCTCGGACATGACGTTAAAATACAGATTACAAATGCTAGACAGAACTGGAAATTTTGAGCAAGTAAAATCAAAATGAAACCAATCTAGAAGCTGACCCTAAGACCTTAATGCACATTTTCTATCAGTCTTCACTAAGGCTGGAGGAAAATCAGACATGGAAATGAGCAAGTGAAAGATTGCAAATGATAAAGGTAAAGAGAGGGGGAGGGGTTTAGTATTTTTTAGTAAGTAAAAAAACCTACCAAGTTCAAATAAAATGATGCCCAGTCTGGCACTGGAAGCAGCTGAGGAACAATGTGTGGGAGATTGCACTTTATAAGGTGTGGGACTCGCAGAGTTGTTGTTTCTGAAAAGACAGGGGACTGCAAAAGCTTTGACTCTGTTAAGTCTAGTACAAAGACATTTCTACAATTAGCTGTGAACATCATCACTGGCAACACAGCAATGTAGCCCCTGCGGCTTTCATCCTGCCTAGCTGTATTCAAATGATATCTAGGAAGATAAGGACAGCAGTTTCTCAGCAGTGTATTCTGTAGCCTGTTCTGTAAAAGTGCTCATCTTTTGTCTTTTGAGATGTGTAGGAAGGAAATACTGATGCTGGTTTAAACCAAAGATAGACACCAAAAGCTGCAGAGACTCAGCGGGACAGGCAGCATCTCTGGAGAGAAGGAATGGGTCAAAACGTCATCTACTCCTTTTCTCCAGAGATGCTGTCTGACCCATTGAGTTACTCCAGCTTTTTGTGTCTGTCTCTTGTCTCTCGTCATATTCAGTCTTCAGTTCCTCAGCTACAACTCCATAGTTTCTTTGGTTTGTTAGTTATGATATGTTCCATTTTTAGTTAAGGTTTGCAGATAGTTAAATCTTTGCTCAGATGCCGTATAATCATAGTGCTTGAATAAAAGTTTTAAAACGCTAATACTGGACTGATCTGGCCCTTCTGGGCACCGTGACGATGGGCCTTTAAACCCTGGCCCCACCCTGGGGAGGGATCAGTCCGCCTTCAGGTCTAAGGCGGCTGCCAGCTCCTTAAGTGCAAGAAGTTATTGATGTTTTCAACTTTCTTCGCTAGTCATTGAGAATTCAGTGATTCTACACAATGTGATCCCCAACTATCATTTTTCATCTTCGTTGTCTGTTGATATAGTGCCAAAGTTCATAAGCGATAGGAGCAGAATTAGGCCATTTGGCCCATCAAGTCTACTCCACCATTCAATCATGGCTGATCTATCTCTCCCTCTTAACCCCATTCTTCTGCCTTCTCCGCATAACCCCTCACACCTGTACTAACCACGAAGGAACAAGTCTGAAGAAGGGTCTCGACCCGAAACGTCACCCATTCTTTCTCTACAGAAGCAGTATGAAGAAGGGTCTCGACCCATTCCTTCTCTCCAAAGATGCTGCCTGTCCTGCTGAGTTACTCCAGCATTTTGTGTCTATTTTTCATTTAAACCAGCACCTGCAGTTCCTTCTAAGACAAGAATCTATCTAACTCGGCCTTAAAAATATCCAAATAATTGGACATGGTTGTTTGTAAATGGGGAAAGGGGTTGATTGAGTAATTACAAACCAGGGAGTCTGACCTCAATAGTGGCAAATGAGTAAAAGGAAGTTTGAGGGACACTGTAACTCAGCATTCAGAATCACAGGATCATTAAGAATCATCAGCATGGATCTGTAAAGGGGGGGGGGGGGGTCAAGCTTGAGTAACAATTACAATTTTGAGAAAGCAATGAAAAGAATTGATGAGGATAGCATTTTTGATGTTGTCAACATGAATTTACCATGCACCCGACCAGCCTATATGGGGCATACTGGTCACAAAGGTAAAACCCCAGGAACAGTTGCTGGATGGAAGCAAAATTGGCTGAATTGTGGGAAATAACGAATAACGATTTACAGGTCAATTGTCTTTGAGTATTATAGTACAGAAACATGCCCTTTGGCCCAACACACCCATGCCGACCAAGGCCTGTCAGAACTAGACCTATTTGCCCAAACTTGTCTTATATCACCCCAAACCTTTTATACCTGTGTAATTGTTCCCACCTCCGCAGCTTCTTCTGGCTGCTTATTACATATACCCGTTGTCCTCTGTGTGTAAACTTGCCACTCATGCCCCTTTTAAATCTTTTCT
Organism: Leucoraja erinaceus; assembly: GCF_028641065.1. Lineage (NCBI taxonomy): Eukaryota > Metazoa > Chordata > Chondrichthyes > Rajiformes > Rajidae > Leucoraja > Leucoraja erinaceus. Next base: position 1,008,147 of record NC_073422.1, read on the forward strand.
CTTTCACCTTAAAACGATGCCCTTTAGTTTTAACCTCCTCTACACTAAAAGAAGGGCTGTGCCAAACCACATGATTGTATCTACCTTTGTAAGGTCATTCCCCAGTCCCTGGATACTAGAATAACACACAATACTCCAAGTGTGGTTTCATTAATGACGTACAGTTCAAGACTCAAGATTGTTACATGCACTGGAGATGGAACAATTACATTCTTACTCGCTGCAACTTTACAGGTTCATTAATGCAATAATAAGTTGCTCCTAGTGTGTAGAGAGTGGATGCAAAAGTGGGAAGACTAAAGAATTAGTGTGAAGGGATGATCAACAATCTGTATGGACTTCATGCACCAAAGGGCTGGTTTCCATGCTGTATTGATCCATCAATCAATAATAAAATAAAGTATCAGTTATACTATAAAGTCCATAGTAGATCATTGCTGAAGTATGGTTGGGGTTAGGGCTTAGTTTAGTTTAGTTTAGAGATACAGCATGGAATTAAGCCCTTCAGCCCACCGAGTCCTCTCTGACAAACGATCCTCGTAAATTAACGCTATCCTACACACACTAGGGACAATTTACATTCACACCAAGCCAATTAGCCTACAAACCTGTACTTCTTTGAAGTGTGGGAGGAAACTGAAGATCTTGGTGAAAACCCACGCGGTCACGGGGAGAACGTACAAACTCCGTACAGACAACGCGCATAGTCGGAATCGGACCCAGGTCACTGGCGCTGAAAGCGCTGTAAGGCATCAACTCTACCGCTGCGCCACTGTACCACCCATTGTGCAGTGTCGCTCAACAACTAGCTCACCATAGATTACATGATTTCACCTTCCTGACTAGCCTACCTTGCAGGATCGTGTCAAACGCCTGCTGACGTCCATGTAGACAACGTCTATCACTTTCCGCATGTCCAAAGTCTTCGACACCTCTTCAAAAAACTTGATCATATTTGTGAGGCCTGAGTTGTAGTGGCAGAGTATTATATCGTTCAGGGAATTCTTTCCTCTAGCCACTATGATTGAAGACAGGGGTAAGGAGCTAGTTTCTTTATTGTCGTAGTATTAACAGTGAGATATTCATCCAAACTTCTTCCTGTTTAAACACATTTTGATCTTACTCGTAGTCAAACACGTGCGTGGTCAAACTCCATGGATGATTAAACTCGAGCATGGTCAAACGCTGTGACCTCCCCCATGCTTCTTCAAGACTAAAAATTTAAAACTACTAGTGCGTCTGCGTGAAAATCCCAGCCACAAACACTCCTCCGACTACGTAATAAATCCCACCCACATAATTACAGGCAGATAAAATTTAAATGTAACTGGTTATAGTTATAACTAAGTTAAGCTAAATGGCCACTACATACCGGTCCCTAATTGTTCTGAGTATATAATAGTAAGATTAAACGAGAACTTACCAGTTTGAAGTTTGATCTGTATTTTATGAGGAGTTACGATGAGGGATTACGTGAAGAACCCGTCCAGCACGCATGCGCGACATACTTCAAAGCAGCGGTGTGGAATCACAGATAGACACAGTAATTGAAATAAACATAGTAAAGAAAAGGAGAACTAAGTTACCAGTTGATCCCTATAATTGAGGGTGGGAGCAGAGGGCACGTAATCCCTCATCGTAACTCCTCATAAAATACAGATCAAACATCAAACTGGTAAGTTCTCGTTTAATGTTACTATTTTACTTCGGAGTAACGTGAGTGACTACGTGAAGATTTTAAAGCTCAGTGATTTCAAACCGTGTAACAGTTCATACTTCACTCGCTGCTGAAGTCATCCAAGGAAGGAAGTATGTTATCGTAATCAACCATGAATCTATTTGTAAAACAATAATGGTCTTTATTTACCAATAACAAAAAAAATAATAATAATAAGGCTTAAATTATATGTTTGCAAATTCTAAGACTCTTTCTGCAAATAAAATAGGTTCTGATAACGGCTTGTGGTAGAATGTTTGGAATGTTTTCTCCATGGACCACCCCGCTGTAGCCAGGATGTGGTCCAATGGCACATCCATTATTTTAGCCGCCGATGTGGATGCTGCCCAGGTGGAGTGAGATGTATATACATCGGTATTTACTCCAGCAGCTCTCAGTACCTGCTTGAGCCATCTGGAGATGGTTTGGTTCAATACCCGACCGTGAGGTTTTTTGTGGCATACCCATAGAGCTTTTTCTCTCCCTCGGGAATCTCTTGGTGTGTTGATGTAAACGAGTAAATGGGTCATGACACATAACCGAGGGTCAGGTGGGTATGCCCGGAAATCCATGACAAGGCCTGAAGTTCCTGGCCTGCTCTGCTTTACCAGCTCCTGAATAGTGAATGTGATGTGGTCTGGTGTTATAACCATGTTGTCCAGTTGAAGTAAGTGGAGGGACTGGATCCTTTGTGCTGAGACCAGCGCCATCAGCATGACCGTTTTCAGGGTTAGCTGTTCTAAGGTGACAGATCTAGCTGGTGGCCATCCCCTTAGGTATGTCAGGACCACACTGACATCCCAGATTTTGGTGTACCAAGGTCTTGGGGGGTTGGAATTGAAAATCCCTCTCATTAGTTTGATCACCAGCGGGTGAGACACTATGGCCTGTGTCCTGGTGCCTGTATTAAGTAGGCTGACAGAGCACTTCTGGCGCTATTGATGGCGCTGTAGCTCAGTCGTTCATTATGGTGAAGGCCGGCCAGGAACTCCAGTACATTAGTTACGGTTGTTGATGAATATGTTGTCCCTGTTTTTGAGCAGTATCTTTCCCACTTCCTGATGCTCGATAGGTATTGTTTCCTGGTGGACATACGGTGGGACGCTGTCATCGTGTTCATGGTCCTGTTGGATAGTCCCAGGCCCAGCAGTGGTCTTTTCAGAATCTGCAACCCAGTAGGATAATTCTGTCATGGCATGTAAGACTTATGCCTGACATCGAGTGAGTCAATAGGTCTGGACTACTGGGAAAGGTCATTGGAGTTTCCATAACCCTGTCGAGGACCACTGGGAACCATGGCTGTGTAGGCCAGTCGGGTACTACCAAAATACCTGAAGCAGAGTCCATCTGTATTTTGCGTAGCACCCGACTGATGAGGCAGAAGGGGGGAAAGGCATAGAAGAAATAGTTCCCCCAGTCCAGCACGAATGCATCTATCGCTGCTGCCTTCAGGTCTGGTTACCAAGCAACATACATTGGTACCTGGTGATTTAGTCAGAATGCTAAGAGATCGATATCTGGTGTGCCATATTGCTTTGTGATTTCAGCAAATACTTTAGGATTTAATATCCATTCGGTGTTATCATTGAATTTGCATGACCTGGTGTCTGCCACTGTATTTAGCTTACCTGGTAGGTAAGTTGCTGATAGCCAAATATGTCTATCGACACACCATTGCCAGATTATGTTGATCAGATTGTCACATGATATCCCACCCATATGGTTAATATAGGCCACCACCGTGGTATTATCTATCTGTAAACGAACATGCAAGTGGTGCATATTTGTGGAAAATGCTTTTAAACCATAAAATGCACCCAACATTTCTAAATAGTTTATGCCCAGTGTCTGTAGTAGAGATGATTCTAGGTTAGTCCATCTACCACCTGTGCTGGATATGGTATTAGTTGCTCCCCAGCCTTGAGCACTGGCATCTGTTTGTATAGTTAATGTTGGGTTATTGATGATGATATAAATGGAATTATGCCAAATGTTCTCTATCCACCATTGTAACCCTGATATTGCTTCAATGGGTAATTTCATGGTTCGGTCAAAGTGACCTGCATGTCATTTTAACGCTTGCACTTTTGCTCTTTGTAAGTTTTGATAGTGCAAAGGTCCAAATTGTGTAGCTGGAAATGCTGCTACTATTTTTCCAATTACTCTTGCCACTTGACGGATGGTTGGTCGGTTGTTGACCATTAAATTGTTATGCATCTGTGCCAATTCTGCTGATTTATTTTTTGGCAACGTTACAGACATGTGGACTGAGTTAATAGTGAATCCCAGATAGTCCATAGTTGTGGATGGTGTCAACTTAGATTTATCTGGATGTAAGACAAATCCCAAGGTTTCAAACAGTTGTTTGGTAGCTAATACAGCTGATTTAGCCAATTCCATGGTTTTGCCTACTATTAAAATATCATCAAGATATGCCATGACAATATGTTTTTGTTATCTTAATATTGCCAAGGCTGGTTTTAATATCTTGGTAAATAGTCTTGGGGCTGATGTTAAATCATTAGGCAACGCTTTAAACTGCCATTGTTGCCCCATCTAGGTAAATTTCAGGTATCTACGATCATCCTTTTGAATGGGTACTGAATAGTAGGCATCTTTTAAGTCGATGCCTGCCATAAAGTATCCTTTGGAAATCAGTTGTTTGGCAGTTACAAATGTTTCCATTTTGAAATGTATATACTTAACAAAAGTATTTAGTGTAGTTAAATCAATGATGATGCGACATTCACCATCTTTTTTGTTTTTGGTAAATATATTTGACACAAATTCCAAAAGTTCATGTTTGGTTTTCTCAATGATACCCTTTGTAAGTAATCTTACCAGTTCTGCTTGTCCCTCTAGTTTTTCTTTAACTGAGAGGGTAAAGACCCTTTGGGGTGCATGTTGAACTGGTGGCATTTTTTCTTGAATAAATTCAATTTTATAGCCATGAATACTGTTAGGTATATAACTATCATTTGTGATAGTCCTCCATGCTTCCATGAACAGGTGTAATCTCCCCCCTGTTAGTACAGTTGCCCCACTTTTTATATGCTGGTAGGAACCAGACCCACATACCTCCATAGTTATGGGTGTGTTCCTTTCTTCTGTTTCTTCATCTGTCGTTGTAGTGCTGGGTGGGGGTGGCGCATTTTCCATGGGGTCCGCTCTGGGCCCTGGCCTAAAAAATACTTTCGGGGATGGTATGCGGACCCTGAGCTTTCACCGGTCCCATGAGGTTGACGTCGACTGGTGGACGCGGTGGGGTACTGCCATCTGGTTTGTGTGGGTCTGCTCGTTCCGGGGCCTGCCCTCATGAGGCCGAATGCTTTTGACTCTTCCTCTAGATTTTTTACTTGTTAGGACAAGTCCTTGCAAAATAGCAGGATCTGTTTCTCTGAGGCTGGTGTTTTGCACAGTCCTGCAAATTTGGGATTGAGGGCAGGTCTTATTGCCTCCTTGCAGAGGTAGTTGATTTCATATTGCGTATTACACAGCAGAGCCAGAGTGTCTTGCTGGTTGGTGGTCATGTCCACCCCATCCACGGAACAAGCATAGGATGTTATGGCTGACGTCAGGAGCTTGAGGATATGCTGCAATTTTAGTTCCTGGTTTCGGATACTCTGCCCAACGTACCCCAGATTTGGCTGTTGACGGCCGGTACGTTGAGTGAAATGCAGTTCTACGGAGGCGCGTAGAGTTCTAATGCTTCATAGACTACCTGTTCTTGTAGGGGTTTGAAGGACAGGTAGTCAATGCTGGCCGCTAGTTTTGGCTGCAACGGCCGCCCTGCTCGTGGTGTAGCCACGTAGCGGTTCACCAAACCCAGCAGCTCTTCCTGGTCCTGTACCCCTGTGCGTACTCCCGACATTGATTAGATTGATTAATTGATTGATTAGATCCTTTAATAATCCTTTACAGGAAATTACAATGCCACAACAGCTTCAAGACAGACATAACACCACACATTTCCTCAGATAGCTTCCATACCTAATAAGTTAAAATACAATGAATGAATACTAAAAAATGCAAAATTATTTTTGTGCATTATAAAACCTTATAGCAGCGGGTATACAAGATTTCCCATATCTCTCAGTTTTGCACATTGGTGCAATCAGTCTCTGACTGAAGATGCTGCTCTTGATCACCTTCAGGGCGTGGAGTGGGTGAGTGGGGTTGGTCATTATTGAACTCAGTTTGTTCAGAGTTCTGGCCTCTGCCACCTGCTTGACCGTTAGTTGCTCAATCCCGACCACTGAGCCGGCCTTCCTGATCAGCTTGTCCAGTCTGTTTCTGTCCGCTATGTGGGTGCCTTCTCCCCAACAGGCCACAGACATCTTCGGCCAGTGACCCCTGTTCCTGACCAGCCCAGTCCTGGTCGCCAACGCTGCCCTCGGCTGAGGGGGAAGCGATGGCCAGTGCATTGTAGGGCACTGGTGCGGGAATGCCTGTACTCCCTTGCCGAGACTGCTCCAGCTCCCGAAGCAAGTCTCGCTGGAGCATTTGCTCCATGAGCCTTTCATACGGCTCAGTCGGCTGCCTCTGTCGCTCTTGGGCGGCGAGTCTTCCTCGTCGGAGTTATCAGAGATTACCGGCCAGTCTGATTTCCTTTTTGATTTACCTCCAGTCCGCTGCTGTTGGTCAGGCTGCACTAGCGGTACTGGGCTCGGCTCGGAATCGGTGATTGTGGACCGCAGTGTGTGAGTGGTCCAGGTGCCGCTGCTCGCCCCCCCACTGATGGAACGCTCTTGTCCTGTTGGAGTCGAACGGGGAGCGACCTTCTTTCCCTGTTTTGCTTTGTTCATTTTTCTGGAGTGCACAAAGCAGAACAAGGTATTGTAAATTACGACCTCAGAGTAAGTACTTACCTAACGGACCGTCTTTTTAAACATAGCGGGAGCACCTGTACTCCCGTTCGTCGCTGTTGCACTGCGTGAACGCTCATGTCGCACATGCGTGCTGGACGGGTTCTTCACGTAGCCACTCAGGTGACTCCGAAGTAAAATGAGGCAATTACTAATAGAGATCAAAAAAGTAGCTATAACGGCTTAACATATATCAAACACAAAAAATAGCATGCTGTAGCGGCACCATACGTGATGAATAAAGGAGATATTGGCCGGTTCAGGAATCATTTATTCGGTGGTAGTTGGTGCGCTAACTATAATACAATGTTGTTGCAGCTGAGCGAGGTTGTTCCCTCGTGCTCAGCTGCCGGTTGTCTCACTAGGTCTCGTGGTGAGAGAGCTTTTGTATCAGGACACTCCCTCTAGCCCATGACGTCACGTGCCCGCCCTCGTATCTCCTGACGAGGGTTCGAGCATGAGTGGCCCTGTTTAGGCTGACACCACAATGCATTTTATATCCGCATTCAGACTTCTTCAGCGATTCTTCCATCTTCACCTTTGCCTTCTAGAAGCAAGCATAACTTGGTTATTGGTCTTATTAAAACATTGTTCTTAGTCTGAAGTTATACCGTGTGTACCAAACCCTTGACATCAGGCATGATACCCAGTATATAGTCCAAAAGTAAACAGTCCAAAGTATTGACAGCATGAAACTTCTTCCTCCATGTCCGATCAATTCATGGATATGTCGTAACAATAATGTTGAAACGTGAAAGTCATTTGAGAGAATAATAGGATGTTTAGCTTCCTCAGGCATCGCCAATTTATTTAGGCGACCACCCACTCTCAGAAGTCCTTCTTCCAATATTCGATCAAGCTTGTACAATCGACTGTTTCTTTTGAAACCATGCACTCCAGCTTCTAACGTCGATATTTCTTCTTTGTATTTCTGTCTTTGACAGAAAGAGATAATCGTGTTTTCCATTTTGAGGAGATCATCAAGATGTGAACCCTGTACGTCATACGGTGCCTTCAAAACTTGCATCTTCTTTCCAACCTTTTCCTTCAGTATTTCAAGATTTTCTTCAAAGATACCTTTAGCAATCGCTTTCTTTTTTTGAGCAAACAGCATTAACATTGTTCTTAGTTTAAGAAATCAAGCTACCACAGTCACCAACTTGATGAAAAGTAGGTAATTAAATCATTTGTTGTGTTTGATGAATCTTTAGCAATAACGTTCAATGTGAGGTTTTGTTGAATCTCCGGATCATTAGCAGAGATTTCAAATCCCAGCTCAAACTTTGACCATTCTCTGTCTGGTCCATTGATCCATATCTTATTGCTTAAGAAGCAGTCTGATGTCAGTCCTCTCGAAGCTTCATCCGCAGGATTTTCCTTTGGGTCAACATATTTCCGATGTGAAACATTAGTAGCTCCCAATACACAAGAGATTCTTGTTGCTACAAATGTCAAGAAACGTTTGTTCTCATTGTTGAAGTATTTAAGCACCTTAGTACTATCAGTCCAGAAGATAGATTTTTCCAGTTGAACCTGCAGTTCTTTTTGCAGCATTATGTCAACTTTAACAGCTAAGACTGCGGAACTAAGTTCCATTCTGGGAATTGTCATTTGCTTCAATGGTGCCACTCTGGCCTTTCCCATTAGAATGCAACAAGTACTTCTTTGTTATCATTTTCTAGTCTTAGATATGAAACAGTATCGTAGCCACTTTCACTGGCATGATGCAGCTGTGCACCTCTGATCTTACCAAAGCTTGTAGACTCCATGCACCAGTCTACTTTGAATTCTGAAATCTTGTTGAGATCTGCTAACCATTCTGTCCATCGGTGAGAGGAAGTTTGCATTATACTCTCATCCCATCCAAGCTTTAAATTACAAAGATCCTGAAAAATCAACTTAGCTGGCAGTGTAAATGTTGCAAGAAATCCTAAAGGGCCGTAAACAGAACCAATCACGGATAGGATACCCCTTCTAGTACATGGTCGCTCTTGAATTGAGATTCTGAACTTGAACACATCTGTTTCAATGCACCAGTGCAGTCCCAATGCTCTTTCCATTGCCAGATTGTCTTTGTCCAAATCCAATTCCCTGGTTGGATTTGTCTTTGTCCAAATCCAACTTCTACGCAGCGGCGGTGGAAAGCATCTTGTCCGGGAACATTACCATCTGGTTCGGGAATTCCTCTGCCAAGGACAAGAAGGCTCTGCAGAGAGTAGTGCGTTCGGCTGAACGCACTATGGGGATTTCACTTGCCCCCCTGCAGGAACTATACAACAGGAGGTGCAACTCCAGAGCAAACAAAATCATGGGAGACCCCTTCCACCCCTGCAACGGACTGTTCCAGCTGCTACGGTCAGGCAAACGCCTCCGTTGCCATGCGGTGAGAACGGAGAGGTTGAGAAGGAGTTTCTTCCCAGAGGCAATTCGGACTGTAAACGCCTATCTCACCAGGGACTAACTCTACAGAACGTTTTTCCTTCCATTATTTATTATGTAAAAGAATATGTGTGTTATGATTGTGTTCATAATTTGTTTGGTTGTTTTGTTGTTTGTCTTTTGCACAAAAGTCCGCGAGCATTGCCACTTTCATTTCACTGCACATCTCGTATGTGTATGTGACAAATAAACTTGACTTGACTTGACTTGACTTGACTTGACTTGGTCACTTTGGCTCTATTATGTGGTGGAATATTTTCCAATATGACACGGCTGTTGCTGATCCACTTGGAAAGCGTGAATCCTTCCTTTTTGCAAAGGGAAGTCAGATGTTTTACCATTTGAATTGTTTCCTGCTCATTAGACATGGATTTTAAGCAATCATCCACATAGAAATTATTCTTCACAGTGGTTATCACTTCTTCTGGAAAGTGAACTTTATTGTCCTCTGCGGTCTTCTATAATTCAAAGTTTGCAAAACTTGTTGATGACACTGCACCAAAGAGATGTACCTTCATCCGGTATTCAACAAGATCTTGTTGTACATCCCCTTCAAGCCACCATAAGAATCGCAAGTAGTTAATGTGTTTTTCTGATACTTTGACGATGAAACATCACTTTAATATCAGCCATCAAAGCAATTGGTTCTTGTCTGATATTAATAAGAACTCCAATTAGTGAGTTGGTACGGTCTGGACCTTGCAGTAGTTGACAGTTAAGTGATGTTCCTTTGAACGCTGTAGCCCAGTCAAATACCATCCTCAAGGTCCCTTTCTTCGAGTGATACACCCCATGGTGCGGAATGTACCAAAGCTCTCCATCACTTCGATTTAGTTGGTTTGTTGGTACCATTTTGGCATAATCATTGTCAATCATATTCTTTAGGAAAGACGTATATTCTTCATGAAATTTTGTATTCTTGCCAAACTTGTGTTTCAGATTCTAGGTGCGTTGCTCTGCCATACAACGATTACTTTCTTGTTTGAAAGGTAAGCCCAGACAATAGTGTCCGTCTATCATCTTTACTGAGTAGTTCATATTATTCAAGAACTTCAACTCTTCCCTGGTCATTTCTTCAGATTTCTTACTAGTTCTTTCATGGAAGTCATGATTGTATTCCTTGATAAAAAGCATTTCTAATTTACCAGTAGATATTTGATTAACAGCAGTGGTAGGGTAGTTCTTCTGGTTCCTGCTTTCGTTGTTCCTTCTCAAGAAGCATTAGATAACCCATCCAAGTAGGGTTTTCATAGCAAACGGTCCATCACCTTGGCTCCTCACAGTCTGTATAGGTTCCAATGCCTTCAAAGCATTTGTTCCGATAAGTAGGTCAACACCAGAAATTATTTTAGGTATCTTGACATCCTTCAAGTAAGGCCATAGTCTCATGTCTGGATATAATTTCATGACAAACAGGCATGGTCTCATGTGTAAACACTTCAGATATTGGTATAAAATTGTCTTCATCCAGACAAGATATTTCCATACTTGTAATGTAATGACTAATGCACTCCTTCTCTTCATTCATGGTACGCAATAGAATCTTAATCTCTTCTCATGTGAAGTCCAGCCTTCTCATCAAGCTTTCTGTACAAAAGGTAGCCAAACTTCCATGATCCAAAAACGCTGTATTTGTCTTGCTATTCTTTACCTGAACTGGTAAGATAGAGAAGATACAGGTTTCTACCCCGGCCCCAATATGAGCAGTTATCTGAGGTGAGGTGACAGCATCACTAGTAGCAGGCTTCTCCTTCTGTTCAGGGCCGGATTTACGTATAAGCTTCACAAGCTTAAGCTTAGGGCCTCGAGATCTAGGGAGGCCTCAGCAGGGCCGGATTTACCTATAGGCTTCATAGGCTGTCATAATGCACTGTAGTCTCTAAACAACACTTCAGTAAATTTCCTTGCCCTCCATTTCAGAATAATAGTGTTTTAAGCTGATAACTCAACACTAGCACTGGCAATAAATAAAAAGCGCAGCTTTCCAGCCCTTATCTCATTGGCCATGCTCGGCTGCACACCATGTCAATCTGGTGGACTCTTCCATCTTCCTCTCATCGTGGGGGTGGGGGATTGGGAGGGGCCTCACAATTGGAATAGCCTAGGGCCTCTCTTCATCTAAATCCGGCCCTGCTTCTGTTCTATTTGTTCTGGTTTCTTCTTTACAGTGTGAAGTGCTGCAGGATGATGTTGCTTATATTTCTCACAAGTTATAGGACTCTCACAGTCTTTAACTATGTGTCCTTTTTTCAAACATCCAAAACAGATTCCCTTCTCCTTTAAGAAATCCATCTTTTATTTATATTCCTTGTTCTTGAATCTTCGACACCACCTTAAGGTGTGACCATCTTCATCACATAACAAACAAAATCCTTTGATAGTAGATACATCTCCTTTCATTACATGTCATTTCCATGGGTATTATAGCGGTAGCAAAACTGCCTCCCTTAGGTCCTGAACCTCCTTTAGTTTTGGTAAAGGTAGAATCTTTGACAGTTGCAATTGGTTTATGATCTTGAATACTCCCGTGGCATGGATCTAACATGAACCGTACTTCCCTTTCCAAGAAAGCCACCAGGTCTGGTAACATGGCTGCTCGGTTCTTCGTTTCCATTATCTGGCCTGCTTTATCTCTCCACTTTTCTCCAAGCCTATAGGGCAGTTTTGTAATGATGGCTCTAGTATTACTAACAAAATTCATTTCCTCCATGTGGTCGAGATTTTTCATCGAGTTACAACAACTTTTAAGAAATTTTGCAAACGCAATTAATGCCTCCACATCTTCTGACTTGACATCTTTCCAGGCAAAGGCCTTCTTCATGTATGCGTTAGCAATCCTTTGTTCATTACCATAACGTTCTTTAAGTAACTTTCTTGCCTCTTGATACACCAGAAATCGTAAGCATCATTTTCATTAATAATTTTCATTTCTACTGCTTCGTGAAACGGCATTATGAAAGCTCCATACCGCAAAGGATCGCCATCATATCTAGGAATTTCTATTGGTGTTAGGGTGGAAGAGAGATTTTGTTGAGCTATGAGCTTGTTGAATTCAGCTTGATTCTTCACCAATTCAAAGAATTCACTTTGAGATCCTTGGCTTGGCGCAGACATACGATAAACAGGCCTCTGATAATCATACTGGCTTGCTCGAGCCTGTGTATTAGGCCTCAGAAAAGAGTACCGAGTTGCTGGGTTGTCCCGAGCCTTGACAGTACTTTGCTTTGGTCTGGCACCCAGTTGCCGAGATGAAGTTTTGTCACCCATCAACTGGCTACGTGCTAGTTCTGAGTCACGAGGCCAGATATCCTCAGGCTGCAGATTTGATTTAGCTGTTGTTTCCTTTTAAGCAGTTCCTTTTCTGCAATAACAGCTCATCCCGTCAGATGCTTTAGAAGCTGCATCTTAAACCCTCTCTTTCCATTATCTCCTTCATTGATTTGACAACTGCCAACTTTGTGCCTAGTTCCAGCTGTTCTTTTTGTTGCCTCAGCTGTTCTTCTTGTCGCCTCATCGCTCCTTTCACCTGTTCTTCTTGCCGCTCAATCTCATGTTTCTTCCCCAAGGCATCTGCTACTATCGAGAGGGCGACTAGATCAGCTTCAACTTCCATTCGAGCAGAGGCCCTTGATGCTGAACTGGTTATAGAACCAGGTTTCTGTCTTGATCTTTGTGTAGATATATTTGAGATACAGGTGCACAACCTTTTATCCGAAATTCCAAATAACGAAAAGCTCCGAATAGCGGACATTTTTTCGGTCCTTGAAGAAAGGTCCTTGAAAACGTTCACCGAGGGCGGCCCGCAGAGGTGACAGCGGAACCTCCGGTAGGTCCTTGAAGAAAGGGGAACTAAATCCCCTTCATAAAAGAGAAGGTGAGGGTATATTGCGCGGGAGGGTTAATAATTGATAATCTGCTGCTGTCTGCCCGCTGAGTTAAAAAGTTCCCACGGTAGACACGATACACAGTGTATCGTGAGTCTTGCGTGGGAACTTTTTAACTCAGCGGGCAGACAGCAGCAGATTGTCGCTCCCTTCAGTTTCACCCCACCTACACCCCTCTGCTTCCCGGCCATGTGTGTGACCCCTTCCCTCCCCTCTCCAGCTCCCCGCCCATTGCACCGGCGTGGGGGCTTTGCACTGTCTTCACGTCGGCGATGGCAGCAGGTCACCGGTGATGTCAGGTCCAACGGGACAACGACCCCCAGGCCCACTGCAAGCACGGAGATCCCAGAGACCCACAGCCAGCAGCAGCCCAGCCCCGTTCCAACTCCAGAGGAACACACTCCCCGTAGGGACAGAAGCTGATGGTGTGCAAGGTACGTCTTGTTCTTGGGGTTGTGGATGAGGGGCGCAGCTCAGGCTGTGGGCGAACTGCCATTTGTCGCTGTAGCGACCCATCGGGGAGCGGGTTCCTGTTGGTCCTGACGTCTCCGGCCACCCCCCTGGACAGGAGCTGAGACTGGGAACTGTACCGCCCTTGCCCCCTCCCTCTGCAACTGCAAACAACCCCACTCTCCTGCTCACCTGCAAGGATGGAGACATCAGGACCACCAGAAGCCGCTCCCCGATGGGCCGCTACGGCGACAAGTGGCAGTTTGCCCACAGACCGAACTGTCCCCTCATCAGGACACCGACCCCCAGGCCCACTGCAAGCACGGAGATCCCAGATCAGCAACTCCAGCCCAGCCCTGCTCCAACTCCAGAGGAACACGCTTCCCGTAGGGGCAGAGGGTGCACGGTAGTCTTGATCTTGGGGTGGCGCAGCTCGGGCTGTGGGTGAACTGCCACTTGTCGCCGTAGTGGCCCATTGGGGAGAGGATTCCTCTGCAGTTGGAGGGGGAGGGGGGTATTGTGCTGTTTGATCGCCCCCTGCTATCCCAGGGACAGGGAGACACAGCGGCTTTTGAGAATGGCGGGCAATCACTTCCAAAGTTCTGCCCAACAGTCAGTACACCTCTCCTACACTTGTCTCCCGCACTAAGATCATCTCGCAGAAAATGATCCCAGCCTAACCCTCCCTCTGCTATTCTGCAAGAAAAAACTACATTGAAGACTCAAACTCGCGATCGAGTAACTGCCGAGATCGAGGCGCAAACTCGCGACCTTGCGGATATGAGCCAAGCACTCTACCACTGAGCCAGCCGTTAAAATCTACGCTAAAAATCTTCCATTCCGAAAGCCGAAAATTTCCGAATTACGAAAAGTGTCTGGTCCCAAGGCTTTCAGATAACAGGTTGTGCACCTGTACTATCATGTGGTGTAATCTCCTCTTCTATTTCAGCACCTTGTTGCGTAACATCTCCTTCTATAACACACATGGTCCTTTGTTCAACTTCAGCTAACCATCTCTTCACATCTTCCATAGAATCATTAAATAACTTCACATTTTCTTCGAACCTCTGGGTGTATCTTTCTCATTCTTCCTGGCGCGGCTGTGAATCCAGCAGTGCCTTTTGTGTATCTCCAATCTCTTTACCGAGGCTGCATAGTTGCCCCTGATTAGATTGCAGTTTGTTCACGTTCTCATCTGATTCCATTAGTTCCTTCGGGATTTCAAATGACTTCACCATCTTCCTCATTATCTTGGTTCTCTCCTTCTGGGTTTCTTTCAGAAATGCAACTCGGGCCTTTTTGGTGAACTTAACTTGGCTCTTCTCCCCACCACCTTGTGGCTCCTCTGACTCACCTACTCCATCTTGATGCATGGATTTACACAGGTCTTGGCAGATTGCCAAATCTTCCAATTGAACAAACAGGGCTTCTTCAGTTTGCTCCAGTCAATATTGATAAATATTCTGCTGAGTGTTCTGTAAACATCAGATAAGAAATCAAAACAAACTGGACTTTCAGAAAACACCCAAATATTTTTGAAGTATAGAAGTGACTTCAGTTCAGAAAGAATGTGTCTTATATCTCAACTTCAAACCAAACCAAGGGCTGCGCCTGGATCTACAGTCACTCACTCACCCTTGGCTACTTTCCAAAATGTAGCAGAACTTGCTTCTCCAGGCTCTTTTATGAGAGCCTGTAATTTAAAAAAACACAACATTTGTCGAACTTTCACAGCAACTCATTAAGAAGTTGCTCTAAATCAAAGCATTCCAGTTTTCAAATTTACAGCATAATACAACAGATAAGTCGCATGGATGTCCATAAATCTCGAAGCCAATCTGTGGCTGGGATGTATTTTCTTCAGTTCCTCTTCCTCGGAACCAGTCTTCAGTTTCTCTTCTGGAACTAATTCTTCTGGTAGAGAACTAATCTCTCTCCAGAGATCCAGCCCAATCTTCTGTCCCTCTTCTATGGGACCAATTCTTCTACCTCCTGTCTGTAAGGTAGCTTTCGACTAGATGTAGTTGCAGATTATATTGTTCACGGATTGTTTTCCTCTAGCCACTATGATCGAAGGCAGGGGTAAGGAGATAGCTTCTTTATTGTCATAGTAAAAACAGTGAGATATTCATCCAAACTTCTTCCTGTTTAAGTACATTTTGATCTTACTCGTAGTCAAACCTGTACATGGTCAAGCTCCATGGATGATTAAACTCGTGCATGGTCGAAAGCTGTGACCTCCCCCATGCTTCTTCAAGACTAAAAACTAAAAACTACTAGTGCGTCTGCGTGAAAATCACAGCCATAAACACGCCTCCAACTACGTAATAAATCCCAGCCACATCATTACAGGCAGATAAAATGTAAAGGTAACTGGCTATAACTGGTTATAGTTTATAACATACTTAGTTAAGCTAAATGGCTACTATATGAGTTCCCACTCACAAAGCCATGGTGACTTTCCCTAATGAATCCTTGTCTTTCCAAATGCCTCTAGAGGATGTCCCTCGCAATCCTCTTCAGTTACTGTCCCAGCACTGATAGTCACCAGCCTGTAGTTCCCTGACTTGCCATTGTTGCCATTCCTAAAAGCACAGCATTTGCCACACTTTGCTCTGCCAGGACCTCACCTGTGGCTTAAAACAATGCAGATCCATTTGCCAGGATCCCAGCTATTTATTCCCAAATAATTGTCTGAGGATGTACTCAATCGGGCCTCAGGGATTTATCCATCTTGATATATGCCTTAAGACTGCCTTACCTTACAATGTTATTTATGTACGACAGTGATCGCAACTTCTACTGACGTGTGGATGGCTGTTGGACCGCTAGAAGCTCATCTAGTGTTCGTTTTTCCTCCTGCTTGGGGTCCACAGCCCCCTCCTCACCTGACCAACTAGGTGGGGGAGATGGTTTAGTCACCAACTATCTGACCATGGAGCAGGTAGCATGAGATTACATGGTACCCGTGGCGGGGGGAACTCCCCCCGACCTGAGAGAAAACAGCTGCCTGCAGATTTTCCGATGTGGATATGCTCCAATACATCACGATTCATTTCCCCAAATTATATAGTTTCCATGACCTTTCCCAAAGTAAATTCAAAGGCAAAATATTCATTTAACACCTCATCCTTCTCCTGTGGCTCAACACATTGCTGTCCACATTGACCCTTACAGGGATTCTACTCTCCCGCTAGCCTTTACTCCTGTAGAATCTCTTTGGACTCTCCTTGACCTTAGCTGTCAAAGCTAGCGCATGTCCCTTTTTGCAGTCCTACTTGCCTTTAAAGTGTACTCCTACATCTCTTATACTCCTTGAGGGATTTGTTTGATCGGAATATTGTGCCCTGAGGTGCCGGACAGTTTGGTACTTAGTATCTTAGACAAAGAAACATAGAAAATAGGTGCAGGAGTAGGCCATTCGGCCCTTCGAGCCTGCACCGTCATTCAATATGAACATGGCTGATCATCCAACTCAGTATCCTGTACCTGCCTTCTCTCCATACCCCTTGATCCCTTAAGCCACAAGGGCCACATCTAACTAAATATAGCCAATGAACTGGCCTCAACTGCCTTCTGTGGCAGAGAATTCCACAGATTCACCACTCTCTGTGTAAAAAATGATTTTCTCATCTCAGTCCTAAAAGAATTCCCCCTTATCATAAAACTGTGACCCCTTGTTCTGGACTTCCCCAACATTGGGAATAATCTTCCTGCATCTAGCCTGTCCAACCCCTTAAGAATTTTGTAAGTTTATATAACATCCCCCCTCAATCTTCTAAATTCTAGCGAGTACAAGCTGAGTCTATCCAGTCTTTCTTCATATGAAAGTCCTGCCATCCCAGGAATCAGTCTGGTGAACCTTCTCTGTACTCCCTCTATGGCAAGAATGTATTTCCTCAGATTAGGAAACCAAAACTGTATGCAGGTGTGGTCTCACCAAGACCCTGTACAACTGCAATAGAACCTACCTGCTCTTATAGTCAAATCCTTTTGCTATGAATGCTAACATACCATTTGCTTTCTTCACTGCCTGCTGCACCTGCATGCCCACTGTCAATGACTGGTGTACCATGACACCCAGGTCTCATTGCATCTCCCCTTTTCCTAATCAGCCACCATTCAGATAATAGTCTATTTTCCTGTTTTTGCCACCAAAGTGGATAACCTCACATTTATCCACATTATACTGCATCTGCCATGCACTTGCCCATTCACCCAACCTATCCAAGTCACCTTGCAGCCTCCTAGCATCCTCCTCACAGCTAACACTGCTCCCCAGCTTCGTGTCATCCGCAAACTTGGAGATGTTGCATTCAATTCCCTCATCTAAATCATTAATATATATCGTAAATAGCTGGGGTCCCAGAACTGAGCCTTGCGGTACCCCAATAGTCACTGCCTGCCATTCTGAAAAGGACCCGTTTACCTCTTTCTGGGGCTACTTCCTTAAGTACTCTGGGATGCAACATCTGGCCCTGGGGATTTATCAGCCTTTAATCCATTCAGTTTACCTAACACCTCTTTGCTTCCTGTCTGCCAGCCAGTTCTCTATCCACATCAATACTGAACCCCCAATACCATGTGCTTTAAGTTTGTATACTAATCTCTTATGTGGGACCTTGTCGAAAGCCTTCTGAAAGTCTAGATATAACACATCCACTGGTTCTCCCTTATCCACTCTACTAGTTACATCCTCGGAAAATTCTATAAGATTCGTCAGACATGATTTACCTTTCATAAATCCATGCTGACTTTGCCCAATGAATTCGCCATTTTCCAAATGTGCTGCTATCCCATCTTTAATAACTGACTCTAGCAGTTTCCCCACTACCGATGTTAGACTAACTGGTCTAATTCCCTGTTTTCTCTCTCCCTCCCTTTTTAAAAAGTGGGGTTACATTAGCTACCCTCCAATCCTCAGGAACTACTCCAGAATCTAAAGAGTTTTGAAAAATGTTCACTAATGCATCCACTATTTCCGGGGCTACTTCCTTAAGTACTCTGGGATGCAATTTATCTGGCCCTGGGGATTTATCGGTCTTTAATCCATTCAATTTACCTAACACCACTTCCCGGCTAACCTGGGTTTCACTCAGTTCCTCCATCTCATTTGACCCCTGGTCCCCTGCTTGCCTTTATGGGGATGAAACCTGGTATTTATTAGGAGGGTGAAATGAGTTGTAAATGAACACATTTTATTATGTATGCAATAGAAAATGCTAAAATGTAAATTATAAATTCACAGAGTGATACAGTGGAGAAACAGGCCTTTCCAGCCCAATTTGCCCACACCGGCCAACATCTCCAAGTTACACTAGTCCCACCTGCCCACGTTTGGTCCATATCCCTCCAAACCTGTCCTATCCATTTACCTGTCTAACTGTTTCTTAAATGTTGGGCAAGTCCCTGCCTCAACTACCTCCTCTGACAGCGTGTTTCATACACCCACCACCCTTTGTATGAAAAAGGATTCCTATTGAATCTTTTCCCCTTCACCTTAAACCTATGTCCTCTGGTCCTCGATTCCCCTACTCTGGGCAAGAGACTCTATGCAGCTACCCAATCTATTCCTCTTATGATCTTATATCCTGATTTATAATCATGATCTAAGATCACCCTCATCCTCCTGCGCTCTAGGGAAAAGAGTCCCAGCCTACTCAACCTTTCCCTACAGCTCACACCCTCTGGTCCTGGGAACATCCTCATTAGATAAAATTAATTTTGTTTGATGAGTATTATCTTCCTGATACCATCTGTACTGTGTTTGTTGAACTCAGCTGGAAAAGGAATCGTTTTATTCTGATATTTTACTCTTGATATATTTTTCCAGTTTGATTTTTTCAAAGGTAAACAAGATTTGTGTGCCTGTTGCAATTTTCACAAGATAATCTCTAATATAGAATCAATTTGAGTTTGTGCGCAGTTCTGGTCACCCCATTACAGGAAGGATGTGAAGGATTTAAGAAGGTTGCAGAAGGGGTTTACCAGCTTGTTGCCTGGATTAGTGGGGACTTGCTACAGGGAGAGGTTGGGCAAACTTGGATTGGTTTATCTAATATGCCGGAGGCTGAGGGGAAACCCGATGGAAGTGCATGAGATTATGTCGGGCACAGATGGTTGAAGACAGTCATAACCTTGTCCCCATGGTGGAAATGTCAAATACTAGATGGCCAATATTTAAGATGATTGGGGCAAAGTTTAAAGGAGATTTGTGGAGCAAATAGGTTGTTGGGAGCATGGAACACACTGCCAGGGATGATGGTGAATGCCGATATGAAAGTGGCATTAGCTAGGCACATGGGCAGGCTGGGATTGAAGGGGTATGGATCATCAGTAAACAGATGAGATTAGTATTAGTTAGATTAGCATTATGTTCGGCACACACATTGTGGGTCAACGAGTCTGTTCCGTTGCACCTCCTCCAACCTCATCTACTGTATCCACTGTTCCAGGTGAGGACTTCCGTACATCAGTGAGACCAAGCTCAGGCTCGCCGATCATTTCGCTGAAAACATCTGATCTAAACCTACGTGATCTCCCGATTGATAAACACTTTAACTGCCTCTCCCATTCCCACACTGACCTATCTGTCCTGGACTTTGTCCCCTTTGATCATCTTACCCTTTTATATCTCTGTGTCTCCCCCTCCCCACATTGTCTGAAGAAGGGTCTCGACCCAAAACGTCACCCATTCTATCCAGAGATGCAGCCTGTCCCACTGAGTTTCTCCAGCATCTTCAGTGTAAGTTAACTGCAGTTCCTTCCTACGCAGCCTGTTTCTATGCTGTACTTCACTATGTTGTATGTATTACCAAAGCTCATGGTGAACTCTCCAGTGCAGGATTGATTGAGTGCTACAGTGCCACAGGTAATGTCTTTCAGAGCAGGTAATGTCTTTCAAACCCAGACCCATCTGCTCTCTTGGATGCTGGTTTAAATAAGACCATGGGGATCCTTGCCAAGGGTAATTGTGCGATTAACATCACTACAGGCAAATTGTTGCAGCTGCAGAATCACTGCTGGTGAAACCTTACTGTGTGCAACTGCATGTTGCCACCATCACAACAATATTGGCTTCACAAACGCAACTTTGTAACTTTGTCTGAATAGACGTGACCGAAGTATCATTTCATAAAAAGTTTTGGTTCTATATGAAATTGATGAGTGAAGCTTTCATGTTTTTTATTTGTGGAATTCATTACATTTGTTATCTCTTAGAGCTTAATAAAGCCCAGTTAAATTTGACCTTAAGTTTGCAAAATAAATCACCTTTTTAGTTTAATTCCTATATTTTCACTTCCAGGACTCTTGTTGTATTAAGTTATCAGTGTCTGACATGACTTTGCTTTTGTGTGTTATCCTACTATCCTAGCCTTACACTTCATTCAGTGTAATGCCTGTTCCACTGTTGGGGTCTTGGCTGGATTGCTCTTTGTCAGAGACCTCCCCCTCAACCATACGGCCATGGGTGGCCCTACTGTAGAATACGCCCCAATCGCCAGTTACGGGGACAGTGTGGAGAGAGTGTCCAGCTTTAGGTTTCTGGGCACTCACATTTCAGGGGACCTCACATGGTCCACCAAAACCGCTGCGCTGGTCAAGAAGGCACAGCAACGACTGTTCTTCCTGAAGACATTAAAAAAGACTGGTCTGCCCCAACAGCTGCTGACAACGTTCTACCACTGCACCACAGAGAGCATATTAACGTATGGCATCTCTGTGTGGTATCTCAGCTGCACGGAGGCGGAGAGGAGAGCTCTTCAGCGCGTCGTCCACAGAGTGCAGAGGATCATTGGGACAGAGCTACCAGCCTTGGAGGGCATCTACCACACACGGTGCCTCAGGAAGGCCGTCAGCATCCATAAAGACTCATCACACACCTGTAATGGACTGTTCGAACTACATCCCTCCGGCAGACGTTACAAGGCCTTCTACGCCAGAACCTCCACTCAGAAACAGCTTCATTCCCAGAGCTATAGCGGCTCTGAACCGGCCCTGCTGAGTGCCCCCCACCCCCCCTGGACTGTCTCCCTCGGATGGTCACGACACACAGCTCATTTATTTATTTTACTTTTCCTTTTCATCGGTTGGAGCTGCATACTAAATCTCGTTGCACTGACGTGCAATGACAATAACATTTATTATTATTATTATTATTATTATTATTATTATTATTATTATTATTATTATTATTATTATTATTATTATTATTATTATTATTGTGATTCTAGACTCGGCAACCCCTCCCTTTATATCTGCAAAGTCATTCATTATCTCCAATCCTTTCAATCTAGTGCTAAAATGTCTTCCTTTGCTCTGAGATTACCTTTACCCGCAGCTTATAACCCCCTAACCCACATGCTGAACTACTATCGCCCTTTGGTGACACTAGGAATTTCCTTGATTGGACTTTGCTGGCTTTACCTTGCACTAAATGTTATTCACTTATGTATCTGTACAGTGTAAATGGCTCGATTGTAATCATGTATTGTCTTTCCGATGACTGGTTAGCACGCAACACAGGCTTTTCACTGTATCTTGGTACAGGTGAGACTAAACTAAACAAAACTATTTTGTGTTACACATTAGACCACCTGGCGTCACATGATCTCTCTTCACAAGACTAAATATTTCACTTAGCTGTATATTCTTAAGCCCCTTACGATTATGGCTGAACATGGGTGTCTCCAGGGTGCTATTCCCTATATGGAGGATGCCTGTGCGTGACTTTAACGTGGGGAGACTGGTGCAGAGACAGCCACCCCACGGCCCTTGACTTCTGATTTATAACATCAGGATCCAGTGGCGTGGAGTCCAAGACGACCAAATACCCTTTTCTGCTGCAGACTTCATCTGCCTTCCCAGCCGTTGTGACGTTAGCTCCACTATGGTCAGCCATCGTCCTCTGCCTGTTCCACCATTGAGGTCTTGTTTGGATTGCTCTTTGTCAGAGACCTCCCCCTCGACCTTACGGCCATGGGTGGCCCTACCAGGAGCATAGCTCCAGACGGCATCACTCTCAGGATCTCAGGGCCACACAAGTTTCTCCATCACAACAAGGTGACAATCCACAGAAATGCTGGATATTAATATAATGAAATCTCACCCACAAGCGTACCAAAATAAAAATCTAAAAATATCTAGACATGGCTATAATATACTAACATAAGCATAAATGGGTCCAACCCATAGAATGGAAGAGTACCAACTAAATATTTAAATGTTTCTAACTTGCTGAAGAATGGTAAATTAATGCATTTGAAATTAAATCATAAAAAGCTGGCAAGATAGAAAGCATTTGCTCAGAGACAAACAGAGTTAATGTTTCAGGCATAAAATCTTTCATCAGAATCTCTTACAGAAATAATGATGCTTACGGTGCCAAATTGCAATGGAAATAATGAAAGTGTGCAGCAATTATTTTGCTGGCTGTTCACAACTGTCCGATCCACTGTTTTTACAATGGCCACTTAATTGTGAAATTGTCCAGCATGTACACGATACCTTGTAAAATGGAAAAAGTTCTGAAAACATAACAATTTTAAGTTAATTTCCTGAGAAAAATTTGAGAAGAGTTTATGAACATCAACATTCGAGAAATTAAAGACATAAATACACAGGAAGTGTATCTTAAGCTATGTTCATTCATGCCAATATCAAGACAACAAAAAAGGAATACCTGGATGAATTAGGAGGAAGTGGGCTAGTTGACCCTTTAACCAGATTTATTATTTAATATTAAGGAAGATCTTGTTGTAACCTCAACTCTACATTCCCACCTGTCCATTGTAAAAAACTTTTATCTTGTTGCTTATCTATCAATCTATCAATTTTTTCAAAGACTCTAATTTATTCCCTTTAAGTATAAGAGTTCCAAACGCTCAGGATTTTCTGAGAGAAAAAAACTTTGTTCAACTCTGTCATCCAGTCTTTTCTCATGAGATTGTCATGACATTCCAGATATCAGTATAGTATAGGCACAAAATGCTGGACTAACTCAGTGGGACAGGGAGCTTCTCTGGTGAGAAGGAATGGGTGGCGTTTCTGGTCGAGACACTTCTTCAGACCCAACCGGACCAGATCTCGACCCTAAACATCACCCATATCCTTCTCACCAGAGATGTTGCCTGTTACTCCAGCTTTTTGTGTCTATCTTTGGTTAAAACCAGCTTCTGCAGTTCCTTCCTACACATTAGTTGCGTAAATATTCTCTGAACTGCTTCCAATGCATTCCTTAAATGCGGAGACTAATATTGCAGACAATTCTTCAGGTGAAGTACTGAAACATAACCTCCCTACACTTGAATTGAGTTCCCCGAAAAATAAACAAAGAGCCTGGTCCTTTGTTCACAAACAATATATAAAATGATGGGGTGGGCAATGTAGGCTGGCATTACCAAAATCCAGAATATGAATTTAAACACCAAAAGCCCTGTACCATGGGATGAGTTCATTCCAAGAGCTCTCCCAAGTTTAAAAAAAATTAAACTCGTGGTAAGCACAGAGAATGAACGTAGCGGGTACGTCGGAGCTCGAGGACGTCTCTTGGCTGCTCGTAACGCTAACGGCAGGTACTCGGGAAGACTCGCTAACGGCAGGTAAGCTCGGGAAGACTCGTAAAGATTTTTCAACATGTTGAAAAATGTTCACAAGAGCCCCGAGTACCGACGAGTGGCCATTACTGTAAATCTCCGAGTTCGAAACAGGGCAAACTCGGGAGAGCTCTTGGAATGAACTTGTACCGTGGGACAGGGCTATTAATATGTCATCTGTTTTATTTAACTGGTGTAATATTTTAATAGGAAGGTCAGTAAATATTTATTTATAGAAACATAGAAACATAGAAAATAGGTGCAGGAGTAGGCCATTCAGCCCTTCGAGCCTGCACCGCCATTCAATATGATCATGGCTGATCATCCAACTCAGTATCCTGTACCTGCCTTCTCTCCATACCCCCTGATCCCTTTAGCCACAAGGGCCACATCTAACTCCCTCTTAAATATAGCCAATGAACTGGCCTCAACTACCTTCTGTGGCAGTGAGTTCCACAGATTCACCACTCTCTGTGTGAAAAATGTTTTTCTCATCTTGGTCCTAAAGGATTTCCTCTTTATCCTTAAACTGTGACCCCTTGTCCTGGACTTCCCCAACATCGGGAACAATCTTCCTGCATCTAGACTGTCCAACCCCTTAAGAATTTTTGTAAGTTTCTATAAGATCCCCCCTAAATCTTCTAAATCTTTACGAGTACAAGCCGAGTCTATCCAGTCTTTCTTCATATGAAAGTCCTGACATCCCAGGAATCAGTCTGGTAAATCTTCTCTGCACTCCCTCTATGGCAAGAATGTATTTCCTCAGATTTGGAGACCAAAACTGTACGCAATACTCCAGGTGTGATCTCACCAATACCATGTACAACAGCAGTAGAACCTCCCTGCTCCTATGCTCAAATCCTTTTGCTATGAATGCTAACATACCATTTGCTTTCTTCACTGCCTGCTGCACCTGCATGCCTACTTTCAATGACTGGTGTACCATTACACCCAGTGTACCATGGTGTACCATGAATAATGTATAAATGCACACCATTTATGCATTATTCATTCAGAGGTGGAATAGAATGGTTGAGAAAGGATAATTTAAAGCAATATCATCTGAACAAAGCAACATGTCAATGTGGACAAACATACCTCTGTTTCAGGGAGAGATCCCTTTCCAGAATTGGGTCTTAACCTGAAAGAATAACCTGTTTATGAGTAACCAGTAACCGTTACATTCCTCCTCACTCCATCACTTCCCCACCATTGTCGTACCAGCTTCAAAGTTGTCTTGTTCAGTCTCATTGTCTGTACTCATTATCACCTAGCCCACAGCTAACAATGGCCTGTTTCCTTTATCATCGTTTTTTTTTGCATATCTTTCATTCATTTGTTCTATATCTCTCCACATTACCAAAAGATCCCTTGTTTCTCTTTCCCCTGACTCGGTCTGAAGAAGAATCTTGACTCGAAACGTCACCTATTCCTTTTCTCCAGAGATGCTGCCTGACCCGCTGAGTTACTCCAGTTTTTTGCGTCTATCTTTGGTGTAAACAAGCATCTGCAGTTCCTTCCTACACTGTTTACTGTCTTGTTTGCTGCTTCTAGACCTGCTGTGTTCTTGCAGCTTCCTCTCAGAATAAATGCCTGTTTCTTATTTTAATTGCTCTCATTCTGCTGGAGGTGTCGACGTTAATGGCTATGAGGAGTGCACAGAGGATTTCAATTCTACTTTGCAGAACAGAATAGATGTCCTTTTTCCATTTATCAGTTACAGTTGTTGCGACATTTCCACTCCAGTGGCTCCACTGGAGGTTGCATTAGATTAAATTGGGATTCAATATCCCTCTGCAAGTCACTAATTAGTAAACTCGTGTGAAAGTTGCCATTCTCCCAATCGGCCTCCTTATTCATTATTGTGAGTTGATTCAGTAAACAACCGCAGTAATCGGTGAGAGAAAATTTAGGGAAAGAGCAGTCAATACTGGCTTAAGCTGTTCAATTACTTAAAATGTTCAGAAGTGATAATTAGAACTTTAAGGTAGCCAAAATTGCTGGAGAAACTCAGTGGGTGAGGCAGCATCTATGGAGCGAAGGAAATAGGCAACGTTTCGGGCTGAAACCCTTCTTCAGAAATTTAATATTTCACTCATCTGCAGTGAAAGGAAATGCAATATTTTTTTTTGTTGCAAAAGAACAAGATGGAATTATTAATTGTCAAACCTTTGCATTCCAGATCAATTGCAACATTTTCTTGAATCATATTAATGGGTGGGTTTCAGCAACTAAGTTACAGAGAAAGGTTGAACAAGTTAGGGCTTTATTCTTTGGAGCGCAGAAGGTTAAGGGGGGACTTGATAGAGTTCTTTAAAATGATGAGAGGGATAGACAGAGTTGATGTGGACAAGCTTTCCCCTTTGAGAATAGGGAAGATTCAAACAAGAGGACATGACTTCAGAATTAAGGGACAGAAGTTTAGGGGTAACATACGGGGGAACTTCTTTACTCAGTGGTAGCTGTGTGGAATGAGCTTCCAGTGAAGGTGGTGGAGGCAGGTTCGTTTTTATCATTTAAAAATAAATTGGATAGTTATATGGATGGGAAGGGAATGGAGGGTTATGGTCTGAGCGCAGGTATATGGGACTAGGGGAGATTATGTGTTCGGCACGGACTAGAAGGGTCGAGATGGCCTGTTTCCGTGCTGTAATTGTTATATGGTTATTATATGTTACTGATTGTGTTAGTTCCAGTCCAGAATAACACAATTCCTATTGAGTTCATTACAGAGTTCTGCTGCAATGTGGCTACTAATACTAAAAGGAGGATTGACTGAACTTTATTGCCTTCCATCACAGTGGGAAATGTTGATTCCGCTGCAGTGGATGTTTATGTTAAATTCTATTGTGTATGGTGTTCATTTTATTCGTATGGCTGTATGGTAACTCAAATATCACTGTACCAATTGGTGCAGGTGACAATAAACGTAACTTGAACTTGAACTTAAATTTAATTTGTAAAGAGAGATTTTTCAGACCAAAACAACCAAAAATAAATCTCTGCAAATCTGGAGATCTGAAACAAAACAGACTTTCAGACTGAAGATAGACACAAAAAACTGGAGTAACTCAGCGGGTCAGACAGCAACTCTGGGAAAAAGGAATAGGTGACGTTTCGGGTGGTGACCCTTCTTCAGACTGAGAGTCAGGGGAAAGGAAAACGAGAGATATAGACGGCGATGTAGAGTGATAGAACAAATGAATGAAAGATAGGCAAAAAAGTCACGAGGATAAAGGAAACAGGTCGCTGTTAGTTGTGTGCTTGGTGATAATGAGTATAGACCATGAGACTCAACAAGATTACTTTGAAGATGGTGGGGGAGGATTACTTGAAGTTAGAGAAATCAATTTTCATACTACTGGGCTGTAAGCTGCTCAAGCGAAATATGAGATGCTGTTCCTTCAATTTGCATTTGGCCTCACTCTAACAATGGAATGAAGAGGCTGAAGCATTGTGTCTATTTCTCTGTACACATATGCTGCCTGATCTGCTGAGTGTTTCTCCATTTTCTGTTTTTATTTTGGCTTTTCAGGTCTGCTCAGAAAATAGTTTGATCTCTGTCAGAATATTCATACTTGCATCATGTATGACCTTTATTCAAAGAAAAACCTTAAGACTCGAAACGTCACCAATTCCTTCTCTCCAGAGATGCTGCCTGTCCCACTGAGTTACTCCAACATTTTGTGTCTATCTTCGGTGTAAACCGGCATCTGCAGTTTCCTCCATCAAACCTTAAATGATAGTAGTCTGGTCAGACTTTTGAAGCTTCTTGTAGAGATTAGGCCGTCATCTTTCAGTTTAGTTTAAAGATACAGTACGCAAACAGGCCCTTCAGCCCACTGATTTTGTGCCGACCAGCGATACCTGCATATTAACATTCTTACTCACCATAATCACTATTAGGCTGCAACTCTACTGCTACGCCACCGTGCCGGCCCTATGTTACGCAACATTTTTGTATTGACAGGATGCAAAACTAATGAGATGTCAGAAAGGTTATTAGTGAAGATGATGCTTTACAACAGGAGTGAGATTTTGCCGGTGTTCATTGTAGCAGGGATGTTGCCCAGAACATTAGGTGAACTCTATGTGTCATGTCATGATAATTTTTGTCTGCCAAAGCTATGGGACAATATATTAAATAACTTTTAGCACTTTCTTGTTATTAAAATAAATTACCAGCCAAGATAATGTTAGTTTGGCAGTGGGATAATAACAGTTACCTGAAATACCAACTGAATACTCATATCCTCTATTTGTGGGACTTTGCTAAGTGCAGTTTGGCTGCCTTGTTTATATCAACATCAAAGCATTTGTACTTAAAGCTGGTTTAACATGCATTATAAATGGAAATACTAAGGTGCTATGTTAATGTTTATCTAACCACCCCATATACACCAGACCAAAATGTGTTCATATTCACCAAGACAAATTATGTAACACTATGACAAACATCTGTTATTCAGTGGGACCAATTAAATTGAGCTGAAGAATGGTGTTACTCAATGAGCATCTATGGATATTAAAATAACTGGTGTATGTATAAATTATTAGAACAAAAATAAATAATAAATATCAAATAATTGATGTGAAGGAAGGAACTGCAGATGCTGGTTTAAACCGTAGACCCAAAACATCACCCATTCCTTCTCTCCAGAGTTGCTGCCTGTCCTGCTGAGTTACTCCAGCTTTTTGTGTCTATCTGCAAATAATTGATATTGTTACATGCCATTTATAATGTAATACATCACAATATTGCAACTATAGCTGCATCATGTGTAATAATATAATTGCATAACATAAGTGTTATGCTGACAGTAAGATTAGAATCGTAGTTTGTATTCAGGTTTAACCAATTCTGTTTCCATTTCTAGGGCACTTTCTCTCACGTGCCAATGTAAGGTACAAAATCTATCTTGTAATATTCGTTTGAGATGCTTCAGTTTTACTTTTAGGGGCAAATGTAGTGAGATATTTAGGAAGGAACAGCAGATACTGGTTTAAACCGAAGATAGACACAGAATGCTGGAGTAACTCAGCGGGACAGGCAGCATCTCTGGAGAGAAGGATTCGGGTCGAGACCCAGACCCTTCTCCACTCTGAAGATGGGTCTTGACACAAAACATCACCTGTTCCTTTTTTCCCATAGATGCTGTCTGACATGCTGAGTTACTCCAGCTTTTTATGTCCATCTGTAGTAAGGTGTTGTCTTGTGAATGTTATCTTTTTACCGTCAGTCAGTTCTGCTGGGGTATCCACATTTTATGCCTTGTTGGGGCATGTAGTTTGCTGTGCTCTGGTCTGTTTCTGTGTTATTTATTAACAATGAAATTCTGATTTATAACATCAGATAATAGATAATACAGGTAATATGATTTACAGGTACCTAGTCGCTGATCTATGAAAAACACATGCACACAAATAAATTAAACAATATCATTTCAATGCAGTTAAGACCAATCGTTTATTTAAGCAAAAAATTGTGATTAGAGCTTTGTTGTAATCCACCTCAACAAAAGATGGTTTACTCAGGAGAATGAACTAATAGATCTTAATGAGAATTAATCAACCTTGGATCTTAGGGACATGGTTTCGGATCAGAAGTTAACATGGTGCAATGTTATTTCAGGAGGGGCTGGCTTAAATCCTCATCATGTTTTATACTTAAAGATATCAGAAGCTTGAGTGTGAAATGATTGGAAATGTTGAAGAAAGTGGTCACATCGAGTTTAGGTCAGAAACGATTGTGCAAAATGTAATCTCATAGTCAGCAATAACTGCAGGAATTGCTTGCTGCTTGCAAATATTTGTAAAATGCAGAGACGCCTAAATGCTTAGACTGCACCTGTAGTCGGGATCGAACCTGTTCCTCCGGTGCTGCAAGCGCTGTAATGGGCCTGTCCCACTTAGGCGATGTTTTGTGCGACCGTAAGGCGACTGCCGCAAAATTTTCACCATGTTGAGAAGTTTTCGGCGACAATGGCGACAATCGTAGGTTGTCGTAGGTGTTGTCATAGGTTGTTGTAGGTTGTCGTCTGGTGTCATAGGTGAATTCCATTAAAACAAGTCCCTGGCAGCCGTCTAAACAGTCGCCTAAATAAGGCAGCAACTCTACCGCTGTGCCACCGTGCCGCCCATGTCTTGAGAGCTTGCAGAATTTACAAATTATTCCTGCTGTGGGGTACAATGACTATGCAATCCAATATTGCACGCGCTCCAAATGATTTTTATTTTGTTGTAATTGCGCCATAATTACCCGGTCAAGCTCTACCTGGGAGTGGCCAACTATCTACACTCACCACTGCCCTACCACCTAGATCCACACTTAACTCAAATGGACCCTTGGTAAAGCTGGCTCCAACCTCAAGGATAAGATCCACACATTGCAGGGATTTCTGACCAGAAACAGCAAACTCTACCCACAGAAGAACTTTGACATTACATGTCCAGGCTAAAGGAGTTGCCATAAATGTCAAAATGATTGACTGTGAAAGTCCCTGCGGGACACACATTTTCAACAATTATTGGAAATTAATTGGGTTTATTTTACTTGCACAAGGAGAGAGTGTGAGCAACTCTGCTCACAACCGGGCACAAAGGTAACATTAATGAAGGTGCGAATGGTGAGTCAAGCTGGCTACTTGAACTCATGTATTAAGAAATACAAGTTCAAGTTCAAGTGAGTTTATTGTCATGTGTCCCTGTATAGGACAATGAAATTCTTGCTTTGCTTAAGCACACAGAAAAAAAAAATAATAGGCATTTACTACAAAACAGATAAATGTGTCCATATACCATGATATAAATATATATACACATGAATAAATAAATTGATAAAGTGCAAATAATAGAAAGTGGTTATTAATAATCAGAGTTTTGTCCGAGCCAGGTTTAATAGCCTGATGGCTGTGGGGAAGTAGCTATTAGTAACCTGGTTGTTGCAGTCTTCAGGCTTCCTGTACCTTCTACCTGTAGGTAGCAGGGAGATGAGTGTGTGGCCAGGATGGTGTGGGTCTTTGATGATACTGCCAGCCTTTTTGCAACGGAAGGAAGGACTGGAAGGAAGGAAGGAAGGAAGGAAGGAAGGAAGGAAGGAAGGAAGGAAGGTCAGAGCCGATGATGGACTGGGCAATGTTTATTACTGTTTGTAGTTTTTTCCTCTCCAGGGCGCTCAAATTGCCGAACCAAGCCACGATGCAACCGGTCAGCATGCTTTCTACTGTGCACCTGTAGAAGTTAGAGAGAGTCTTCCTTGACAAACCGACTCTCCGTAATCTTCTCAGGAAGTAGAGGTGCTGATGAGCTTTTTTGATAATTGCATTAGTGTTCTCGGACCAGGAAAGATCTTCAGAGATGTGCACGCCCAGGAATTTGAAGTTCTTGACCCTTTCAACCATCGACCCGTTGATATAAATGGGGCTGTGGGTCCCCCTCCTACTCCTTCCAAAGTCCACAATCAGTTCCTTGGTTTTGCTGGTGTTGAGGACCAGGTTATTGCGCTGGCACCATATGGACAGTTGCTCGATCTCTCTTCTGTACTCTGACTCATCCCCATCAGTGATACGCCCCACAATAGTGGTGTCGTCAGCGAACTTGATGATGGAGTTCGCACTGTGGTTGGCTACGCAGTCATGGGTATAGAGTGAGTACAGCAGGGGGCTGAGCACGCAGCCTTGAGGTGCTCCCGTGCTGATTGTTATCGAGGCTGACACATTTCCACCAATACGAACAGACTGTGGTCTGTGGATGAGGAAGTCGAGGATCCAGTTGCAGAGGGATGCGCAGAGACCCAGTTCTGCGAGTTTGGTAACCAGTTTGGAGGGGATGATTGTGTTAAATGCCGAGCTGTAATCAATGAATAACAGCCTGACATATGAGTTTTTGTTGTCCAAGTGGTCCAGTGCGGAGTGGAGGGCCAGCGAGATCGCATCCACCGTTGATCTGTTGTGGCGGTAAGCGAACTGCAGTGGGTCCAGGTTTTTGTCGAGGTAGGAGTTGATTTGCTCCATGATCAACCTCTCAAAGCACTTCATCACCACCGGCGTTAGTGCCACTGGTCGATAGTCATTGAGGCACGTCACCTTACTCTTCTTGGGCACCGGTATAATTGATGCCCTTTTAAAGCAGGTGGGGACCTCAGTCCTCAGATGTGAGAGGTTGAAAATGTCCGTAAAAACTCCCGCCAGTTGGTCCGCACAGGTTTTTAGAACATGACCGGGTATACCATCAGGACCAGGTGCTTTTCGGGGGTTCATCCCTCTGAAGGATTTCCTGACATCGGCCTCTGTGACTGAGACTGAAATGCCATCACAGCGAATGGGGGATCGGGAAGGCACATCAGTAGTCTCCCTGTCAAAGCGTGCGTAAAACGCATTGAGCTCGTCAGGGAGTGATGTTTTACTGACATTCGAGCTGCCTCCTGGTTTTGCCTTGTAGGAGGTGATTGCATTCAGGCCCCGCCACAGCTGCCGAACATCTGTCTCATCCTCCAGTTTGGAGCAGAAGTCCCTTTTGTTTTTTTTGATGGCCTTACCAAGGTCGTATCTGGTCTTCAGGTAGGCCACTGTATCATTGGAGGTGAATGCCCTGTGTCTGGACTTCAGGAGACTGTGGATCTCAAAGTTCATCCAAGGTTTCTGATTGGGAAACACTCGGAAGGTTTTTGTAGGGATGCAGTCCTCCACACATTTATTTATGAAGTCTGTAACGACTGTGGCGTATTCGTTCAAGTCCGTTGCCGAGTCCTTGAACATTGCCCAGTCTACAAACAGTCCTGGAGTTGTTCTTCTTTCCCCCCCCCCCCTCCTGTGCTGTCCACCACTTTCTTTCTTCTGGGGGTGCGCAGTTCTTCTTTTTCTCTATTTTTTT
Source organism: Leucoraja erinaceus (assembly GCF_028641065.1). NCBI lineage: Eukaryota > Metazoa > Chordata > Chondrichthyes > Rajiformes > Rajidae > Leucoraja > Leucoraja erinaceus. The sequence goes on from NC_073422.1 coordinate 1,040,968, forward strand.
TTCTTCCCCCCCGAGTCGGTCCTCCCGAGTCCTTGTCTGGAGTTGGAAGGTTCTTCTTCCCCCCCTCCCCCCCCCCGACCAGCTCTGTGCTGTCCTCACTTCTGGGGGTGCGCTCTTCAATTGCTGCCTGTAGGCAGGAAGAAGCAGCACCGCGGTATGGTCGGACTTACCGAAGTGAGGGCGAGGGATAGAGGGATAGGCATTCTTGATGGTGGTGTAGCAGTGGTCGAGGGTGCTAGGTCCTCTGCTGCAGCAGGAGACATGTTGGTGGAAGTTGGGGAGTGATTTCTTGAAGTTCGCCTTATTGGAGTCCCCAGCATTGGTGGTAAATGCCTTATTGAAGTCCCCAGCATTGGTGGTAAATGCCTCGGGGTAAGACGTCTGGTGTTTGTTGACCACGGCGTGCAGCTCCTCCAGTGCCAGACGGACGTCTGCCTGGGGTGGGATGTAGACCGCGGACAGGATGATGGAGGTGAATTCCCTTGGGAGGTAGAAGGGACGGCATTCACCGCAAGATGTTCGAGGTGTGGAGAGCAGGAGTTGGACAGGACTGCCACGTCTGAGCACCGCACAGAGTTGACCATGAGGCAGACGCCCCATCCTCTCCCTTTCCCAGATGCCAGTGTACGGTCCATGCGGTGGATGGAGAACCCTTCAGGCTGGACGGCTGAGTCTGGGGAGCTGGGGGTGATCCATGTCTCTGTGAAACAGAACACAGAACATTCCCTCAGCTCCCTTTGATAAAGCGGCCTTGCCCTTGTCCTCCACTTTGTTTTCAAGGGACTGTACATTAGCCAGTAGGATAGTAGGGAGAGGGGGCCGAAGTCCCCTGCGCTTCATTCTGACGTGAAGTCCTGCCCGACGGCCATGTTTCCGGACACAATGGAGGCTTCCCCTTTGTTACCAGGTACTGTACTGGCTGTACCTCCAACAGTTTTTGGGACTTCCACAGTGAATACTCAGCACCATGCAGTTGGTGCTGCAGAATGGCAGATCTGTATATCACCTTTCACTAGTCTTTCACTCATTTTTTGCATCATATTCCCTGCAGATAACTTGGAAATCGACAGAAACACGAGACCACCAGGGTTCAACGCTAACAGAAGAAGGAGCCGTGCTGTATTGTACCATTTGTCAGGACACTTACAGAAACAGGACAAGAGCAAGCTGAAGGTAAATAACGTATGTACATATACAAAAGGATAAGATGATAGCTTGCACAGTCCTCTTTATATCCGCTATTTGGGTGGTTGATGGTTGATGGAATTTAACACAGGAGTGTGAGGTGTTGCATTTTTGGACGTCGAACAAGGGCAGGACCTACACAGTAAATGAAAGCCTCTGGGTAGTGTTGTAGAACAGAGGGATCTAGGAGTACAGGTGCATGATTCCTTGAATGCCCAGTCGCAGGTAGATAAGGTGGTCAAAAAGGCTTTTGGCATTTTGGCCATCAGTCAGAGTAATTGTGTAGAAGTTGGGAGGTCATGTTGCAGTTGTATATTTGTGACATTTGTGAGATCGCATTTAGGATATTGTGTTGAGTTTGGGGCACCATGTTATAGGAAAGACATTGTTAAGCTTGAAAGGATTCAGAAAATGTTTACGAGGATGTTTTCGTGTTTTAGTTTTAGAGATACAGCGGGGGGAAATAGGCGCTTCGGCCCACCAGGTCAGTGCCGAACAGTGATCCCCACACATTAACACTATCCTTGACCCACTTGGAACAATTTTTACATTTACCAAGCCAATTAACTGACAAACCTGTATGTCTTTGGAGTGTGGGAGGAAACACACGAATGTCACAGAGAGAACGTACAAACGCCGTACAGACAGCACCCGTAGTCGGGATCGAACCCGGTTCTCTGGTGCTGCATTCGCAACTCAACCGCTGCACCACCGTGACTAAAGGGAGAGGTAGAGCTCTATTCATTGGAGTGCAGCAGGATGAAGGGTGATCTTATAGAGGTTTACAAAATCATGAGAGGAATACAGAGGAGATTTACTAGAATGTTGCCTGGCTTTCAGCAACTAAGTTACAGAGAAAGGTTGAACAAGTTAGGGCTTTATTCTTTGGAGCACAGAAGGTTAAGGGGGGACTTGATAGAGGTTTTTAAAATGAAGAGAGGGATAGACAGAGTTGACGTGGAAAAGCTTTTCCCACTGAGAGTAGGGAAGATTCAAACAAGGGGACATGACTTGAGAATTAAGGGACTGAAGTTTAGGGGTAACATGAGGGGGAACTTCTTTACTCAGAGAGAGTGGTGGCTGTGTGGAATGAGCTTCCAGTGAAGGTGGTGGAGGCAGGTTCGTTTTTATCATTTAAAAATTAATTGGATAGTTATATGGACGGGAAGGGAATGGATGGTTATGGTCTGAGCGCAGGTATATGGGACTAGGGGATAATATGTGTTCGGCACGGACTAGAAGGGTCGAGATGGCCTGTTTCCGTGCTGTAATTGTTATATGGTTATATGGTTATATGTTAATAGATCGGGTAGATGCACAAAGTCTCTTGCCCAGAGTTGGGGAATCGAGGACCAGAGGACATACAATAGGTTCAAGGTGAAGGCGAAGTGATTTAATAGGAATCCAAGGGGTAACTTTTTCACACAAAGGGTGGTGGGTGTATGGAGCAAGCTACTAGAGGAGGTAGTTGAGGCTGGGACTATCCCATAATTTAAGAAACTGTTAGAAAGGTACATGGATAGAATATGTTTGGAGGGATAAGGACCAAGTGTAGTCTTCTTCTTCTTGTGTATATGGCGTGCACAGCCTAAAGTTGTAAATCAAGGGTAGACATCCAGGCCAGGACAGCATCAGTTACAGGGTGGAAGGCTTTGATGACACCAGGGAAAAGCCTCAATGGGCAGTCATTCATGATGTGTGGGATGGTCTGGTCTGAATGTCCACAGTCGCAAGCAGGGCTGTCTGTCATCCCCCACTTGTGCAGGTGAAGGGCTGTTCTTGCATGGAGGGTGCGGATTCTGTTCAGGATTAGCCATTGCTTGCGATGGAGGTCAAAACCCGGTGGTTTCACTGTGGGGTCTGTGATGACCTCTCCGTTGTTGGTGTCGGCATCTTTCCAGGCTCTGCGCCACTCAGTCTTGGAGTCAAAGTCTTCCAGGGATTTAACGGAAGACCAGAAGGGTTTGCGGGACTTCAGGCGCATGTTGGGCAGATTGTACAAGTCAGCATGGATGGGAAGATCAGGGTTAGCCTCGATGGTGCACCAATCTTTCAACATCCTCTCCCTACTTCAGATGCTGGGAGGGGTGCTATAGGAGATTGCAACCTTCACGAGGCCCATCCTGTTTCGACTAATGCAAAACTATACATGTAGTGTTTTGGTGTCACTTTTGACCATGCCACGTGACTCGTAACCAAAACAACCCTTCCCAGGGCAAAAAACTCCTGCAGCAGCGGAAAATCTCTATGCATCTACCAGCTAAATGTGGAGTGGAACTAGTGTAGCTGGGACATTGTTGGTCGGTGTGGGCAAGTTGGGCTGAAAGGTCTGTTTCCACACTGCATCACTCTATGACTCTATAACCTCTTTGTAAAAGGGATATTTATAACATTCAAAATACTGTGAAGGCAGCCTTGATAGTAAATACTACATTGAGGGTTTCCTATGCGCAAAGTTCACAACTTTAGTTTATAGAAGGTGCTGCATTATAAGAGTGGTGTGATGTTATAATGCTGCCCGCAGTGTTTAAAATAAACTTTTGGATGCTGTATGTTGTGTGATTGTAACAAATATTTCTACAAAACACCAAGTCGCTCTGCGAATGTTCCCGATATATGTTATTCATCAGTAGCTCACTCTAATTTATCAGAATTGATCCTTAAATATGCGTGTTATTCTTTATAAGGTAGAATAGGCTGCAATTATTGCAATTTTCTGTTGTTTTATTAAGCTATTGCTGATCTTTTATGCCATATGTTAAACAATGAGCCATAAGAATCAATCTTTGTTCTGTCAATATGCACCATGTTTAACTTTAACTATCATATATCCAAAAGAATGATAAAAACATAAGACAATAAACCTCCTTGGTTTTTTCAGCAATTGTTCTAGTGCTTTGAGATGCCACCCTCAATATCCCGATCAATTCAATTAGATGACGTTTAATATTTATTTTAATATATTCATGATATGAAAATTAACAATTTAAAATATGATTTGTTTTCAAAGAAACCCTACATGTTTGAAATGCCCTCTGGCACACTTTCGTATAATATTTTACGTTTAACTGTAAAATGCATGTTTTTTTTATCATTTCTCTTTAATAATGCATCCTTTCAAAATAAGGGAAAAGAGAACTCAAAATCTGGCAAGAGGTCCAGACAAGAACAACCCCACAGTTCCCAGTTTGTGAGTAAATATATTGGTGGCTGTTATGATGCAAAGGTGTAAACCTGATCAGCATCATAACTTCAAAAAATATTAATAGTTCATGTGTTTGTGTGGTGAAAAAGTCAATTGCTTTCTCACATGAATCATCTGTAGGTAATTGCATTCAATCCAGCGCAGCAAGAGAATGAACAGGTAGTGGTATTTCTCAACACTTCTGGGCGTTTGCTTGGTGTTTGGAAGGATAAAGTAGGTTGAAGTGGCCAATCTTTTGGGACACTTCAACCAAATCCTAAAGGAAATTACATTTCGTGCTTAGCCCACAACAAACCCAATTGATACTTGCAATACCTCTTACTCCCAGTTAGTTTACAATCACTAACCACTTTAAAAGAAAGTTTGGATCAATCAACCTCCAACACAGACTGCTTAAGGAATGGAATGTTATCAGCGGTGTCAGTGTAAGAAGACAGAGAGTTTTTCAATTCATTTGTGAACTTGTTAACAGTTTCTTCAAAGGGAAAAAGTAATATTCATTATATTGTTCTAAAGATTATAACTTCACAAAGAAAACATGAGACCTTTAGCCATATATTTAAATCTCAATAGGTGAACCAGAGAAATTCTTACACCTCACACGCCTTTCGTCTCTTTATGACTTCCGTTATGCAGGCTTTCCTCTTCCTCATCTTTACCATCTCACCTGGTCCAATCCCTCCCGACCAATGTCCAAGACACCTCACACACACTTTGTCTCACTCTCACTCATCTTTACAACATTACTCCTCATTTCGTATCATTGGCCATTCTAATTGTGGAGCTGACAGAGATTTGTGAGATCAGCACCATGCAATATTATTTTGATCAATAAGGGACATCCTTCCAACGTTTGCCACAAATTACTTCTTAACAACATAGATCGTCCATTAATCCAGAATCATAGATATCCATGATTGGATCACACTGGTTATTTCAATGATTCCTAGGACTTCATTCAAAATAAACGAAGGGGAAATCATGCTTGACTCATCTTCTGGAATTTTTTGATGATGTGACTAGGAAAATGGACAAGGGACAGCCAGTGGATGTAGTGTACCTGGACTTTCAGAAAGCAGATATTCAGAAGTGGGTGGGTGGGTGAGTGGGTGGGTGGGTGAGTGTGTGAGTGGGTGAGTGAGTGAGTGGGTGAGTGAGTGGGTGAGTGGGTGGGTGAGTGGGTGGGTGAGTGGGTGGGTGGGTGAGTGGGTGAGTGAGTGAGTGAGTGAGTGAGTGGGTGCGGTGGGTGTGTGTGAGTGTGTGAGTGGGTGGGTGAGTGGGTGAGTGAGTGGGTGAGTGAGTGAGTGGGTGAGTGAGTGGGTGAGTGAGTGGGTGAGTGAGTGAGTGAGTGGGTGAGTGAGTGGGTGAGTGAGTGAGTGGTGAGTGAGTGAGTGAGTGGTGGGTGGTGAGTGAGTGAGTGAGTGAGTGAGTGAGTGAGTGAGTGAGTGAGTGAGTGGTGTGTGAGTGAGTGAGTGAGTGAGTGAGTGAGTGAGTGGTGAGTGAGTGTGAGTGAGTGAGTGGTGAGTGAGTGGGTGAGTGAGTGGTGGGGTGGGTGGTGGGTGGGGTGGGTGGGTGGGTGGGTGAGTGGGTGAGGGTGAGTGAGTGAGTGAGTGGGTGAGTGAGTGGGTGGGTGAGTGGGTGGGTAGGTGGGTGAGTGGGTGAGTGGGTGAGTGAGTGGGTGAGTGAATGGGTGGGTGAGTGAGTGAGTGAGTGGATGAGTGGGTGAGTGGTTGACATTTCTTTATTTTTTCCTATGGCCCGCAAAAATGTGCAAAATAAATAATGTGGCCCTCATGCTGAAAAGTTTGGAGGCCCCTGATTTAGATGAAGGGATTAAAAGTAATATTAGCAAATTTGCAGATGACACAAAGCTGGATGGCAGTATGAACTGTGAGGAGGATGCTATGAGGATGCAGGGTGACTTGGACAGGTTGGCTGAATGGGCAGATGCATGGCAGCTGCAGTTTAATGTGGATAAATGTGAGGTTATTCACTTTGGTGGCAAAAACAAGAAGGCACATTATTATCTGGATAGTGTCAAGTTGGGAAAAGGGGAAGCACAATGAGATCTGGGCATCCTTGTACATCAGTCCATGAAAGTAAGCATGCAGGTACAGCAGGCAGTGAAGAAAGCGAATGGCATGTTGACTTTCATAACAAGAGGAGTTGAGTATAGGAGCAAAGAGGTCCTTCTGCTGTTACACAGGGCCCTAGTGAGACCACACCTGGAGTATTGTGTGCAGCTTTGGTCTCCAAATTTGTGGAAGGACATTCTTTTTATTGAGGGAGTGCAGGGTAGGTTCTCGAGGTTAATTCACGGGATGGCGGGACTATCATATGTTGATAGAATATAGGAGCTGGACTTGTATACTGGAATTTAGAAGGATGAGAGGGAATTTTATTGAAATATATAAGATTATTAAGGGCTTGGAAACACTAGAGGCAGGAAACATGTTCCCGATATTTGGGGAGTCCAGAACCAGAGGCCACAGTTTGAGAATAAGGGATAGACCATTTAGAATGGACATGAGGAAAAACATTTTCACCCAGAAGGTTGTGAATCTGTGGAATTCTCTGCCTCAGAAGGCAGTGGAGGCCAATTCTCTGTAAGCTTTCAATAGAGAGTTGGATAGGGCTCTTAAAGATAGCGAAGTCAGGGGATATGGGGAAAAGGCAGGAACGGGGTACTGAGTGTGGATGATCAGCCATGATCACAGTGAACGGCGGTGCTGGATGGCCTACTCCTGCACCTATTGTCTATTGTCTATTGTACACTCTACAGTGGAGAGTTGAGTTTCCAGAACTTTGGCACAGTTAAGTCATGTTATAAGGTCATAAGGTCGTTACAGATAGGGGTATAATAATACCATTCAGCCCATCAAGTCTACTCTGCCATTCAATCATGGCTGATCTATCTCTCCCTCCTAACCCCATTCTCCTGCCTTCTCCCGATAAACTCTGACATGTGTACTAATCAGAAATCTATTTATCTCTTCCTTAAAAATATCCATTGACTTGGCCTCCACAGCCTCCTGTGGCAAAGAATTCCACAGATTCACCATTGTCTGACTAAAGATTTCTCCTCATCTCCTTCCTTAAAAAACATCCTTTAAATCTGAGGCTATGACCTCTAGTCCTAGACTCTCTCACTAGTGGTATGTTCTGGAAAATTCATGAGGACTTAACACTAAATATGATGGTGCTCAGTTGGGGCAGGCCAGACGACAGCGCCATCAGTCCGAAAAAGGGTCTTGACCCGAAATTTGACCCAGCTTTTTGTGTCTATCTTCAATTTAAATCAGCATCTGCAGTTCCTTCTTACACATTTACATACACTACTCTGTTTGCCCATTCTCAAGTCTTAAATTAAAGGGAAAAGGAATAGGTTACAAAGAGCCAGATGTGTATATTATTCACAAAGTTCACATGACCGAGCATTTTCACATCTCTTTTGAACAACCTGAGCGGTCTCAGTGTGTCTTCCGTAGCTTTTATGATTTCTCTAAACTTTGAGGGGAATAATTTGGCATGATATTTCAGCATATCTAGCACAGACCTGAGCACTGTGACATCCCCTGACCTTTGGGTATTCAGTATTGCTGGCACTCTCTCCTTGACAGTTCTATTCATTCAAGTGCATGACCACAGTGAGTGAAAAGTGCACTCGATTTGCTTCAGTTTCATGGTGCATTTATGGAGACTTTTCAAAATCCGCTCAAGCACATTCTTTTGGCATTGCGAAAATCGATGTTTTATCTTGATTACAAAAACAAGGACAAATGTGCATTTGTCTTGACAATCATGGCATGAAAAGGTTTGAAGAATGATTTCACCATGTAAGGCAGATGTGTCTATACATATATACATAGGAAGGAACTGCAGATGCTGGTTAAGACAAGATAGACACAAAAAGCTGTCCTATGACTAGTCTGAAGAAGGGTCTCGACCTGAAATGTCACCCATTCCTTCTCTCCAGTAATGCTGTCTTTCCTGCTGAGCTATTCCAGTTATATATATATATATATATATATATATATATATATATATATATATATATATATATATAATCCTCAGGGTATTCGTTTTTCTGGTCTGTAGTGAAGTGGCAATATGAGCAGAATGGATCAGGTTTAGCATAGATCTTTCACATATGACAAGCCCATATTTGGTTGATTATCTACTGCTGACCCAGGTCACCTTGTGGTTGTCACAGAGATAGGCAGATATGTCTGAATTGGAGATCACCACAGTGGACATCACCAAACCATCTACCCGTTTTCACTAGTGCTCAAGACCTTCCAGTTTATTCATCCCATTTTGAGAGCCTAGCGAACAAGGCTCAACTACTATACCCTCATCAAGAACCTGCTCAGACCATGGAGCAATGTGTTAAAGTTGAACACTTTATCCCAATTGAGCTTGAGTCTCTTTAACCAGGCTTTGCCTGAAGAGGCAAGTAAGGTATGTACAATCAGCAACAATTTTTGGGTGGTCACGGTGGCGCAGTGGTAGAGTTTCTGCCTTATGCAGCGCCGGAGACCCAGGTGCGATCCCGACTACGTGTGCTGTCTGTAAGGAGTTTTACGTTCTCCCCGTGATCTGCGTGGGTTTTCTCTGAGATCTTTGGTTTCCTCCTGCACTCCAAAGACGTTTAGGTTTGAAGGTTAATTGGCTTGGTAAATGTATAAATTGTCCCTGGTGGGTGTAGGATAGTGTTAATGTACAGGGATCACACCAGCATAGGCTCGGTGTGCCAAAGGGCCTGTTTCCACGCTGTATCTCTAAAACTGAAAACTAAATAAAAACACTTGGCAGTTCATCGTCTTGTTCACTGTGGAGAACTGTAGCTACAATTTGTCCCAATATCTTTGCTTCTTCACCCTTATTACCATGTCACTCTAAAATAATTGGATTTTGCTGAACTTCACTCTCTTCCAATGACAAAGTAATTAAAGTATTGTCTATTGTTTTTAAGGCTATTGTTCATTTACCATTATACATGACTGGATATCCCCATTGCTATTCTTCATGTAACTAACGATAACATAAATGACATTTAAAGTATTCTTGGGGACTTCATTTGATTTTTTGGGTGCTTTTCTTTGATTAGTAAAGAGATTTAGTATATTCCAGTCTTGATACCTGTAGACTTTCATCGTCTATAATTATCATTTGTATGTACACAAAATGTTGGAGTAACTCAGCGGGCCAGGCAGCATCTCAGGAGAGAAGGAATGGGAGACGTTTCGGGTCGAGACCATTCTGCAGACTGAGATTCAGGGGACAGGGACCCGACACAGAGATAAGGAAGTGTAAGGCGTGAAAACGAGACATCAAAGGGGATGGAGTTCCAGGAAAATAAAGAATTGTTAGCTAGGAGAAGCTGACAACGAAGCATAAAGAGATAACATCTAATCGGGGGACTGGTCGGAGAATTAGGAAGGGAGAGGGAAGGAAAGAAAGCTTTTGGTGTGCTGGCCTTTATAAATCAGAGCATTGAGTATAGAAGTTGGGATGTAATGTTAAAAATGTACAAGGCATTGGTGAGGCCAATTCTGGAGTATGGGGTACAATTTTTGTCGCCTAATTATAGGAAGGATGTCAACAAAATAGAGAGAGTACAGAGGTGATTTACTAGAATGTTGCCTGGGTTTCAACAACTAAGTTACAGAGATAGGTTGAATAAGTTAGGTCTTTATTCTCTGGAGCGCAGAAGGTTAAGGGGGGACTTGATAAAGGTCTTTAAAATGATGAGAGGGATAGACAGAGTTGACGTGGATAAGCTTTTCCCACTGAGAGGAGGGAAGATGCAAACAAGGGGACATGACTTGAGAATTAAGGGACAGAAGTTTAGGGGTAACATGAGGGGGAACTTCTTTACTCAGAGAGTGGTAGCTGTGTGGAATGAGCTTCCAGTGAAGGTGGTGGAAGCAGGTTCATTTTTATCATTTAAATTGGATAGTTATATGGACGAGAAAGGAATGGAGGGTTATGGTCTGAGCGCAGGTATATGGGACTAGGGGAGAATACGTGTTCGGCACGGACTAGAAGGGTCGAGATGGCCTGTTTCCGTGCTGTAATTGTTATATGGTTATATGGTTATATGGAGAGAGAGAGGGAAAGCAAGGGTTACCTGAAGTTAGAGAAGTCAATGTTCATACCGCTAGGTTGTTACGCGGCCCAAGCAAAATATGAGGTGCTGTTCCTTCAATTTGCGCTGGGCCTCACTACTACTTATCCTCCATATTAATTATTAATTATGAATACTATGAATTATCACGTTTGTCTGGCTTTGCAAGCTAACTATCAGGTATCCCACCTTACCTGAGTTCTCAGAAACCTCATCCTTTATAATGGACTCTAACATTTTACCAACCACTGACATTTTACAGCCGAACCGGCTTTACTGAATTAAATTAAGCTAGTCAATAATATAAAAGATGATAGCAAAAGTTTTGTCGTATATAAAAAGAACGGGGCAAGAGCGGACACTGGACTGCTGGACAATGATGTTGGAGTAGTGACAATAGGGAATAAGGAAATGGCAGATGTATTGAATACATGTTTTGCATCAGTCCTCACAGTGGAAGACACCAGCAACACACAGGAAATTCATGAGAATTAAGGGCCTGTCCCACTTTCACGACCTAATTCACGACCCTTTTTACTCGTGGACATTTTTCATCAGGCTAGAAAAACGCCCCGACCTACTTGATGCCACGAGTACCTATGACTAGCATCACGACCTACCCACGACCTACCTACGACCTCCTATGACCTCGTGACAACCATGCTACGAGGATGAATCAAGGGCAAACTCGGCAAAGGTTGTGAATTAGGTTGTGAAAGTGGGACAGGCCCTTTAGGGGTGGAAGTTAGTGGAATGGTTATCACTAAGGAGAAGGTGCTAGGGAAGATGAAAAGTACCTGATTACTACATATCCCACCTCACAGATAAACCAGCACATTGTCTCAAATGGAGTGGAACGGTTGGCCTGACTGCACTAGCAGGGTCTCCCACACAAACTGCCTTTTTACATCCACAAAACTCATGCATGATGAACTATGGCTTCAGGCTTGCAAACCCCATGCACAAATACATACATGTTATGCCCCCACCAAAACATAGAAACATAGAAAATAGATGCAGGAGTAGGCCATTCAGTCCTTTGAGGCAGCACCTCCGTTCAATATGATCATGGCTGATCATCCAAAATCAGTACCCCGTTCCTGCTTTCTCGCCATATCCCTTGATTCCATAAGCCCTAAGAGCTCTATCTAACTCTTGTTCTTAAACACCAATTCTATGGCGGTAGTGACTTCACATGGCCTGTCAATGGTGAAATCCTGAGTTCTGACTGAATGTGCTCATCTGCAAGTCTGCACACAAATCAATCTGTCAGCAGCCGCTTCAGGAAGGCCATCAGCATTCATGAAGACTCCTCACATCCTTGTAATAGTCTGTTCGAACTCCTACCATCCAGCAGATGTTACAAGGCCTTCTACACCCGCACCTCCAGACTTAAGAACAGCTTCATCCCCAGAGCTATACCTGCCCTGAACCGGCCCTGATGAGTGCCCATCCCCCCCCCCCCCCCCAAATGAACTCTCCCTCGGATGGTCATGTCGCACTTCAACCCGGCACAGACCTATTTGCACTTTATACTACTTTTATACGTCTTTATACTGTTTTTATTTTAATCTTGTTTCTCTGGGTGTCTAAATGTTTAACTAATTAAGTTATTACATCGGATGAAAGCTGCATACCAAATCTTGTTGTATTTAAGGAGGAACTGCAGATGCTGGAAAATCGAAGGTACACAAAAATGCTGGAGAAATGCTGGAGGCAACGTTTCGCCCAAAACGTTGCCTATTTCCTTCGCTCCATAGATGCTGCTGCACCCGCTGAGTTTCTCCAGCATTTTTGTGTACCTTCGATTTTCCAGCATCTGCAGTTCCTTCTTAAACACTTTGTCTACTCCACTGCGAAATCTCCTCAAGGAATGCCTACTTTGATGAAGTTCTCCTCCTCTCTCCGGAGACAGTTTCACTACCACCTCTTTAAATCTTGTTGTACCTCTGTGCAATGACAATAAAATATGTTATTATTATTATTATTATTATTATTATTATTATTATTATAGGAGCAAAATGCAATGTCAAGTTATATAATTTAATTGGGCCACATAGATGCAGAGGGAGTAGAAAGAGGGAAGAGACGGAGACTAAGACTTTGCCTCCATCACAGTCAGGATGTGCTTGGTGAACTCACTGTGGTGGATGTTTAATTTGTGATTATTGTATGTTTTGTTATTATTTATTCTGTGTATGACTGCAGGCAACATAATTTAGTTCAGACCGTCAGGTCTGAATGACAATAAAGGATCTATCTATCTATCTATCTATCTATCTATCTATCTATCTATCTATCTATCTATCTATCTATCTATCTATCTATCTATCTATCTATCTATCTATCTATCTATCTATCTATCTTGATTGTTTCTTCAGGCCCTTCACTGCTAGTGGCTGATTTATAACTCTCAAAGATTTTTGATATAACTGAATTAAAGTGAATTTGCAGCCACACTAAATAGGAAATTAATTGCCCTGCAAAATGCAAGATGTGGCGTATGTATCTGACTCTAATGCTATTCATCAGCATTACACCTTTTCATTCCTAAGCAACCTCGTTCATGCAAAGTCACTTTCACCTCACATTTTATTAATATTGGTACTGCAGACAATCATGCCCATTGGCCTTGTGTGTTCAATTTTAGTGGGTTATGTAAAAAAATATGTAAATTATTTTGCTTCTCCACCGTCCTGAATTCATCAGCATTACCAAGAAAAAATAATCTATCCTAGCTATAGTTTTGACCAAACATTTTCCTTGTATCTTTACAATTCACGAGAAGTGTCTACAGAAATGACTGTCTCATTGTTTTGTGGCATCACAGCTTTGAATACACATAGCAGTTTTCCTTCTTCCATAAATATTTAAATACCTGAGACCAAAAAATAATCCTCACGGAAAGCAATTGTCAAATAGAGATGATTCCGTTTTCTGCCTCTAACCCGATAACTGTTTACAGCCCTGTACCTTGTTTATTATCTGTGATCAGTGCAGAACTGAGACCTCCCTGTAACAATTCAGTTGAAGTGTGATGACTGCAGTCTGAATGTTTGAACTATCTTTGAGACAGTTGTTACAGTGTACATAAAGCAATGTGTGTGTGTTTATTTTGTAATTTGTTCTGAACAGAATGTCTTTGGAGAGAAACCTGCACTCCCAGAATATAAAGTTGCAGCTATCCAGAAATCCAGGTTTATTCTGCTTCATTACGGCACTTTCAAAGCTGGATGGGACTGGTTGATCCTCTTGGCAACATTTTACGTTGCAGTGACTGTTCCATACAACGTCTGCTTCAGCGCCGGCAGAGACGACCATTCCGCTGCTTCAAGAAATCCGCCCAGTGTGAGCGACATCTTTGTAGAGATCCTCTTCATGCTTGGTAAGACTTTAATCTCAAATTATACTATATCCCCAAAGCCAGTATCAGGGATGGTGGTAGAATAAAGACCCAGATGTCTCTGGGGAATTGCACATTTGTTCTCTGCTATGGTGAAGGAATCTGTGAATAACTCAAAAGAAGGACAAGGTTATTGTGAACCACTTTACACCATTTACTCTGTAGCTCTGTGCTTTTTCTCAGCTTGTGCTCCTCCTTCGCCTTCACTGGTAAGATTGAGAAAAATATAGTCACCCCACCCCAATAAAATCAATGGTATTACGATACGATAGAACTTTATTCAGACCCGGAAGGAAATTGGTCTGCCGACAGTCACAACACACGGCAAGGTACACGAAAACATGAAATTAAATTAAAGAGTGAAAAAAATAAAGGACAAGCGACTGTTGTCTGTCTGCCGTGTGCACAGCGCCTTCACCGGAACAAATAGGAACAAACCCTTCCGACACAGCGACTTTGTCTGTCTGCCGTGCCACAGGCCTTCTAGAACAAATGAACAAACAACCGACACAGACTTATCCCCTGGGCCTAGACTAGAGTGCCCCCCCCCCCCCCGACACACTGGGGCCCACTTTGTTCTCCCACCCTCCCCCCCACATCGGTTCCCCCCACGCCGGTCCCCCCCACGCCAGGTCCATCGGGGCCCCCCACACCGGTTCCCCCCCACGCCAGGTCCCCCCCACGCTGGTTCCGCCCACGCCAGGTCCCCCCCACGCCGGTGATAATTGCTTGTGTCTAAGCTTCCCCCCAGTCTAGTTTCAGTATAAAAACTGAATCAAGCACTTGAAACAACTCCATTATATTTTAACAAAAGCGTGTCACAGTTCAACTACTGTACTTATCCCACCGCAGGTTTGATCCTTGTTTCTGCCTGATCAAGCCATCAAGGCCTCACTCAGACAGAGACACTCCAGAAGGTCATGCAGTCCCAAGCGCTCTCCCAGAAGATCGATGCTGAAACTCGTGGCAGTGGACTTTTATATGTCCCGGGAACTCCAGGGACCGAACCACACGGGGGTGGTCTCTACAGATACCGATTAACCCCATACATAACAGTCATTTCCCTAACCCAATGATACAACAGCTCAATACATTGTATTCATTACGGACTTCGTAAGGAAGCCAACTTAGAAACTGTTACCCTGATTTACAGAAAACCCAGACAAGGCTCAACACCTCAACATCAACACTCGGCAAAGTCAAACTCTGCAACATTATTTACAACTATTTACAAGGTGTATGTCTGGTTTTCAGCCATCCAATCCATTCTATGCATTTTGTACCTAATTGACAGGGTTTTCAGATATTCCCATTCTTTGCTTGCAGATTATATCTAAGCTCCAGACACTCTGGCACCTCTCCGCAGCTTGTCCCAGCTCTGCAGAGAGCAACTCCAAATAGACCAAATCTCCCAGCAACCCAGAAGTTTTTTACCCCATTTGGAAGTCCTAGCCTCTCCAATTTAGCCAGGATTAACGTTCCTTCCTTTTTCTCATAATGATAATCCATCATTAATGATAACCAAAATGGCTCAATAATAAGCTAACCAGATATTCATAAGTGTGCTTTACATTTCCCATCTATCAGTAACACAAGATGATGATGTTTCTTCTCAGAATCTTGTCAAGCATCCCAAGTATTCATGGGCATAACTTCACGTTCTTTCTGAGTAATCTTCACCTAATGAGTTTTCATGGGCGCGAATTCCCTCCATCCATGTTGCTGCCCAATCTTCCATCACCTTCCACAGTCAAGCCTAAACCCTAGAAAATCCTAAGAAACCTGGGACAAAGCAAGTTACCATCATGCATTCATGCTTTCCCTCACATCCAAACCTATTCCTATTCTATTATCTATTGAAACTATTATATTGTGCTCTCTTGTTGAATCCCTATTCCAATCCATTCCCTAACATACTCTTTATTATTCTAGGATCTACACTAATTAGCCTTCTTCATACCCACACGATGTTATAATAAGTATATCTGATGACAGGTAATCATATAATTATAGCTGGGTTCAGATTTCCCTACAGGCGTGACTTTAATTTAAAGCAAACCATGATAAAATTTCCAATTTAACCAAATTCAGTCTCAGCCTTCAATTTACTATTTCATACCAATGCCCATCTTATCCTTCTTATTCCACAGCATTGTAGCCGATATTACAATTTCATTCCAATTTATGTGGAATTGCCAGCTGTTCAAATTTAAGCAATCAATTTGATTAAACAATCAAATTTAAACAATCGATAGAGCCGAAGATAACGCTAACTCCTCCCATGTGCCCCGCTCGCAGGCTGCGCATGGTTTCTCCGAACATGAGAATTCTGTGAGGAATACTGTGGCTCTCTCTACTCTGAAGAATTCAGCACATCGTGACATCTGCTAAATATCTCTCTCTTCAAGATGTGCAGACCATATTTCATTCTTACCAAATTTAAACAATTTAGTTTCCGTCGGCACCTCCCGTTTAAGAGCCGTTTAAGTAGTCTCCCCTCCGAAAGATGACGCTCTCTCCTGCTCCTGCTCCTGCTCCTGCTGTTGGCTTGCTAATTCTCCCTGTCCCCGCTCTGAAATGTCCTGAGAAGGAGCAATTCTATTATTTTCTCCTATTCCCAATTTACAAGCCGCCATTCTTAGGGTGGACAGCAAAACAATGTATTTATTTATTTTTCTTTTAATGAAGAGTATCTTCCACATCCCAATTAACTTGTTTCCTTCCTCACTATTCCCATAATTTTTAACGATCGTCTCTGTATAGTTTATCCCAATTAAAATCTTTATTTCCCCTAACAGCCAATGTTGTTCTTTCAAAATTACATTTAATTTCCCCAATTATCCATTCAGTCTATCCACTTCATTTGGAAGTTCCCCGCAAATTATCCTTATCGGGCTCTGTAATCTGTTTGATCAGTCCTTCTCAGAGACATACCTCATTCTCGGAACAATGGTCAAAACACAAATTACAAAATAAAGGTTCCAGACACTAACACTTCTTCCAATCACCTCTCCTCAGACTCCAGGGTCAATGGAATCTCTCCCACACAATGATGGACTGTCGTTCCGATTCACACTTACTCTAGCAATCGCTTCCTTTCACTTTCTCCCAGTCACTCCTATTCAATCACTCCCATTTAATTATTCAAACCACTCACTCCTATTCAGTCTCTCTCCCAATCCTCTTCTCTGTTAAATCACAGTTTAGAATCGCATTCAATTCAAAACTTTCAATCAAATGATTTCAATCCAAGTCTGACTCCCACTCGCAGTCTATCAAGCAGTCTCTCTCTCACTCAGTTAACTTTAAGTTTGCACAAACAGATGAACCCAAACCAAGCTAACAAAACTAAAATTAAGAATGAAAATATTCCCCCGATTATTAATAACACAAGACATACTATTTCTCTAGGCCTCACTCAGACAGAGACACTCCAGAAGGGCACGCAGTCCCAAGCGCTCTCCCAGAAGATCGGTGCTGAAACTCATGGCAACAGACTTTTATATGCCCCGGGAACTCCAGGGGCTGAACCATATGTGGGTGGTCTCTAAATAACCCAATTACAGATATCAATTAACCCCATACCAAACAGGCATTTCCCTAACCCAATGATACAACAGATCAATACATTGTCTTCAAAACGGACTTTGTAAGGAAGCCAACTGATAAACATTTACCCTGATTTACAGAAAACCCAGACAAGGCTCAACAACTAACCAATCAACACTCAGCAAAGTCGAACTCTGCAACATTATTTACAATTATTTACAAGGTGTATGTCTGGTTTGCAGCCGTCCGATCCATTCTATGCATTTTGCACCTAATTGACAGAGTTTCCAGATATTCCCATTCTTTGCTTGCAAATTGTATCTAAGCTCCAGACACCCTGGCACCTCTTTGCAGCTTGTCCCAGCTCTGCAGAGAGCAATTCCAAATAGACCAAATCTCCCAGCAACCCTGAAGCTTTTACCCCATTTTGAAGCCCTCGCCTCTCCAATTTAGCCAGGATTAACACTGGGGCCCCCCCTCGCCGTGTCTCCCCATGCCGGGTCCTCCTTTGTTCTCCCACTGTCCACCACACCGGGCCCCCATTGTTCTTCATTTAAACAAATACTCACACTAATGCCATTGAGATTTAAAATACTAGCCCAGGAGGGCTGACACCAATGATATGTTGTGCTGAGATTAGTTCATTTTAAACATGTTTGCTTGCCTTATTGTACTATTTCTCTCTTCCCCCTTGTGCTGCTTTGAATGATTTGCAGGCAAGTTTGTGTTTAACAACCCTGAGATGGTATTTGGAATACCTCATTACAGAAAGTGTAAACTGACAAGTCTGTTCTAATTAAACTAGTATATGGCCATACTTGGAAAAAAAATACAATGTTTTTAGAGATGCAGCGTAGAAACAGGCCCTTCGGCCCACCAGTGACCCCCGCACATTAATACTATCCTACACACACTAGGGACAATTTACATTTATATCAATGCAATTATCCTACAAACCCGTATGTCTTTGGAGTGTGGGTGGAAACCGAATATCTTGGAGAAAACATACGCAGGTCACAGGGAGAATGTACAAACTCCATACAGACAGCACCCATAGTCGGGATCGGGCTGTCTGTTAGCGCTGAAAGGCTGCAACTCTACCGCTGCGCCACCGTGACGCCCTGGTGGATAGCACATTTTTTAAAAAAGAGTAATGAACAGTAATGAAGAGTAAAGATGCAGAAAAAATGTTCCCAATGTTGGTCGAGTCCAGAACCAGGGGGCCACGGTCTTAGAATAAAGGGGAGGTCATTTAAAACTGAGGTGAGAAAAAACTTTTTCACCCAGCGAGTTGTGAATTTGTGGAATTCCCTGCCACAGAGGGCAGTTGAGGCCAAGTCACTGGATGGACTTACGAGACAGTTAGATAGAGCTCTAGGGGCTAATGGAATCAAGGGATATGGGGTGAAGGCAGGCATGGGTTATTGATTGGGGACGATCAGCCGTGATCACAATGAATGGCGGTGCTAGCTTGAAGGACCAAATGGCCTCCTCCTGCACCTATTTTCTGTTTCTATGTTTCTATAAGTAATAGGAGTAGAATTAAGCCATTCGGCCCATCAAGCCTATTCCGCCATTCAATCACGGCATTCAATTGGCACGTTGGCCTTTATTAAAAGAAGGAATAAGCATGATGGACACAAAATCCTGGCGTAACTCAGCGGGACAGGCAGCATATCTGGAGAGTAGGAATAGGCGACGTTTCGGGTTGAGACCCTTCTTCAGACTGTGTCTGGGGAGAGGGAATCTAGAATTATGGAAGGGTAAGGTGTGAAAATGAGCGATCAAAGCCGACAATGATCAAGGAAATGTAGGCATTGTTGGCTGAGGGGAAGGTAACAGCGAGGCGTACACACAGGAAAATATCAGTCAAATTAATGAGGAGGACAGTGAAATTAGTCAGAGAACTAGAGTGGGGGAGAAACAAAGTTAGAGAATCAATCTCATGCTGCTGATCAACAACCTGAAATTAGCAGCCAGTCTCAAGATAAGGAATTGCACACTAACCACCAAAGACTCAAGGGGTGCATGGTTTATTGCTGATCCGGCCTCTTGTGCTCTTAGGAATGTATTACATTTAAAGTAATTGAAATTGTGCCTGTGATATCTTAGACAAACGTTTAACTGTTTAGCTGCAGAACTTTAGAATCAAAGAGTCATAGATTGATACAGCATGGAAACAGGCCCTTTGGCCCAAACTGCCCACAGTGGCTAACATGTCCCAGCTACAATCCTCCCAAAAACATTTTTGACCACCCTATCTACCTGCGACTCCACCTTCAAAGAACCATGCACCTGCATTCCTAGATCCCTTTGCTCTACAACACTACCCAGAGCCCTATCATTCACTGTGTACGGCCTGCCCGAGTCAGATTTCCCAAAATACACCACCTCACATTTCTCTGCATTAGATTCCATCAACCATCCTCACTACCTGCAAAACCACCCACGTTTGTATCATCTGTAAAAAAAAACTTTATTGAAAGACATAAGAATAAGATGATTGAACTCCAGTCACAAAGGGTTTGAGGGTTTACTTAAATATTGTTTTTTTATGGTGCATATGAAAGAAATGTAACGTCATTGAGGAAGATAATTTATTGTATGTTTACTGGAAGTAAATATAGGATGGTTGAGCTTTCAGTGATATACCAAAGAATAATGTCAAATAATACTTTACATTTCTGGTGTTTTACTTGTGTATTATAACCCAGAAGAGAGCCATTTGACCTAGTCCCATGTTGCTTCCCCATAGGGCAATCCCATCCCCTTTCTTATTTCACTATAGCTCTCTGTAGCTTATTGTCTCTCTCTCTCTCACATCATTATCAACAGACTTTAAATTCTTCTTCCACTGAGCTGCACCAAGGAGACATTGGCCATTGCCAACCAACCTTCCAGTATGTTTTTTGGGGACTTTGGAGGAAGGCGAAGCACTCAGTAAAAACTCCCAGTCACCTGAAGAATGTTCACATTCCACACCTGTGACTATTTTGTGATTTGCTCCAAATCTCAAAAGCAGTAAAAGGAACATTAATTGCATAAAATGTGAAGATCCTACACCTCAACAATGGCCACCAAGCAAAGGATCCTGAGTTCCAGGAATATTTTCTTAACCAATGTTACTCATCATTAGCCCGAAGGGCCTGTTTCCACACTATATGTCTAAAGTAAACTAAATTAAACTAATTATCACAGAGTAACAGTGGACCCTTTCTCAACACAACTACAGTGCCCTCCATAATGTTTGGGACAAAGACACATCATTTATTTATTTGCCTCTGTGCTCCACAATTTGAGATTTCTAATAGAAAAAAAATCACATGTGGTTCAGATTCAGATTCATAAAACTTTATTGTCTGTCGTAACAGAAAATCATCTTTGACGTGGCTCAACATACAGACAGGACAATGTACTGATAAGCAGTCATACAACACAGATTTCTGCGAGCACACACAGTGTGTATCGATCTTAAAAGCAAATATAAAGATTAAAAACTGTAAAAATAGACAAGATAAAAGTTGTGGATACGTGTAAAGTGACAATGCGTCAGGGTTAATTTGTCCATTGTTCATTTTTTATTTAAGCTGTTTATGGCAATGGGTGTGAATGAGTTTTTGTGGATGTTTTTCTTGGATAGGGGGACTTTATATCGGCGGCCTGATGGCAGAAATTGGAAAGACTTGTGCAGGGGGTGGGTGAGATCCTGTGTAATGAGATTGGCTTTCCTTTTAACTGCCTGGGTGTGGAGTACTGATAATTGATTTTCAGTTTTGCCAGTTATTTTGCTTGCCTGATTGATGATCCGGGAAAGCTTTGATTTGTCTTTGACAGAGGTGAGGGTGAACCAGGATGTGATGTTAAAGGTGAGTATAGATTCTATAAGTGATTTATAGACAGCTATTAAAATGTCCTGTCTGACATCAAAGCTCCTGAGTTTCCTCAGCAGGAACAGGCGTTGCTGTGCCTTCTTGTACACAGAGTCTGTGTGCTGGGAGAAGGACAGGTGGGTGTCAATCTCTGTGCCCAGGTATCTAAAGGCCTCTACCTGCTCAACTGTTAAAGTGCACATTGTCAGATTTTAATAAAGGACATTTTTATACATTCTGCTTTCACCATGTAGAAATTACAGCAATGTTTATACATAGCTCCTCCCATTTCAGGGCACCATAATGTTTGGGACACAGCAATGTCATGTAAATGAAAGTGGTCATGTTTAGCATTTTGTTGCATACCCTTTGCATGCAATGACTGCTTGAAGTCTGCGATTCATGGACATCACCAGTTGCTGGGTGTCTTCTCTGGTGATATTCTGCCAGGCCTGGTTTGCAGCCATCTTTAGCTTATGCTTGTTTTGGGGGCTAGTCCCCTTCAGTTTTCTCTTCAGCATTTAAAAGGCCTGCTCAACTGGGTTCAGATCGGGTGATTGACTTGGCCACTCAAAAATTAACATTTTTTTAGCTTTGAAAAACTTTGTTGCTTTAGCAGTATGTTTGGGAGGCATTTGTTTGAACTTGAGCAGATACTTGAGCATTGTGTCTATACACTTCAGAATTCATCATGCTACTACCATCAGCAGTTGTATCATCAATGAAGATAAGTGAGCCAGTACCTTCAGCAGCCATACATGCCCAGGCCATAACACCCCCACCACCGTGTTTCACAGATGAGGTGGTATGCTTTGGATCTTGGGCAGTTCCTTCTCTCCTCCATACTTTGCTCTTGCCATCACTCTGATATAAGTTAATCTTCGCTCATCTGTCCACAAGACCTTTTTCCAGAACTGTGGTGCTCTTTTAAGTACTTCTTGGAAATATGTAACCTGGCCATCCTATTTGTGCGGCTAACCAGTGATTTGCATCTTGCAGTGTAACCTCTGTATTTCTTTTCTTGAAGTCTTCTCAGGACAGTGGTCATTGACAAACCCACACCTGACTCCTGAAGAGTGTTTCTGATCAGTCAGACAGGTGTTTGGGGATTTTTCTTAATTATAGAGAGAATTCTTGTCATCGGCTGTGGACTGCCAGTCCCTTTGTGATTAGTAAGCTCACCAGTGTTCTCTTTCTTCTTAATGATGTTCCAAACAGTTGATTTTTGTAAGCCTAAGGTTTGGCTGATGTCTCTAACTCTCTTGTTTCTCAGTCTCACAATGGCTTCTTTGACTTTCATTGGTGTTGCTTTGGTCCTCATGTTGATAAACAGCAATAAACGTTTCCACTGGTGATGGAAAGACTGGAGGAAATACTAGGTGCTGAGAGCTCTCTTATAACCATAACCATATAACCATATAACCATATAACAATTACAGCACGGAAACAGGCCATCTCGGCCCTACAAGTCCGTGCCAAACAATTATATTCCCTTAGTCCCACCTGCCTGCACTCATACCATAACCCTCCATTCCCTTCTCATCCATATGCTTATCCAATTTATTTTTGAATGATACCAACGAACCTGCCTCCACCACTTCCACTGGAAGCTCATTCCACACCGCCACCACTCTCTGAGTAAAGAAGTTTCCCCTCATGTTACCGCTAAACTTCTGTCCCTTAATTCTGAAGTCATGTCCTCTTGTTTGAATCTTCCCTATTCTCGAAGGGAAAAGCTTGTCCACATCAACTCTGTCTATCCCTCTCATCATTTTAAAGACCTCTATCAAGTCCCCCCTTAACCTTCTGCTCTCCAGAGAATAAAGACCTAACTTATTCAACCTTTCTCTGTAACTTAGTTGTTGAAACCCAGGCAACATTCTAGTAAAGGCAACATTCTAGTAAAATTATACCTGCATTAAGGAGGCAATTGAGGTCAAGGAAAGAGCGTTCACATCACAGCCTTGTTTTCACCAATCTTTCCACCACGAGGCACAAGAAATGCAAGACAGATATCATTGTGTGCAGATGCCGAGAAGTGTGTTCAGCTCTGGCTGAACAAATTCTAATCTTGTGAGTGGGCTCGAAGACGAAGGGGGAAATTAAACACACGTGAGCAATTACAAACACATGTGAAGCCATGTGTCCCAAACATTATGGTCCCCTGAAATGGGGGGACTATGTATAAACACAGCTGTCATTTCTACACGGTAAAACCAAAATGTATAAAAAATGGCCTTTATTAAAATCTGACAATGTGCACATTAACCACATGTGATTTTTTTCTAGTACAAATCTAAAACTGTGGAGTACAGAGGCAAATAAATAAATGATGGGTCTTTGTCCCAAACATTATGGAGAGCACTGCACTTGCGCTGAATCTATGACTATGCAACTTCAGCTATTAATCGCACTGAGATCATTTGCACGACCAGCAGCTTGGATTGAGTCTGCCTGATTTGTGGGGATTTTTCAGATCAAATGGGTATAATGAGAAATCCTGATGTTATCAAACTCTTTAAAATTGACTTGCCTTCAATAAACCCAAATTAATTACTTTATCAATGCTGCTTCTCTCTGCATCACTGAGTTTTCAATAATGTCAGGTGAATGTCAAAATATTTCATCCAGGAGGTATAAACACAGCAAAATGTAACATTAATTGATTATTAATCACATAATTAATTTCCATGAAATCTCAACAAAGTATAAAGTCTACTGAGAAGATTGAAATTTGTGAGGTGCCCTTGACTGCAAGATTAATAGGCGTGACATTTGTTTTTTTTATTGGGTACGCTCACAGGAGCTGCTGCCTCACAGATTCAATCCTGGCCTCTGGTGCTGTTGGTGTAGGGTTTGCATGTTCTTCCTTCGATCATGTAACTTTATCTTGGCTGTTCTGCTTTCCTCTCATCTCCAAAGCTATGCTGGTTGGTAGATTCATTACATTGTCACTGGCCACGTTAACATGTCCCTAGTATGGCAGTCAATGGCACAATCTTGGGGAAGTTGATGGTGAAGTGGGGAGACTATATTATAGGGAAACAAGTGTGATGGAATGGGATTGTTTTGCTGGCCAAAATATCTTTCTCCTAAATCGTAAGGCGATATGGATATTATGAACATAAAATGTTCGGAAGGAAATACGGATGCTGGTTTATACCGAAGAGAGACACAGAAAGCTGGAATAACTCAGCAGGTCAGACAGCATCTCTGTAGAAAAGAAATAGGTGGCGTTTTGGTGGAGACCATTCTTCATGCATAAAGTGCATGCGATGAAACCCATTTTTGAAGACCAATTGTGCCCTATTGATGCGTGAAAGACATCTGATATGAAGACTGGCATTTCTCGTGGTCATGTGAAAAGCTGAACATGGGACCTCAGATCAGGTTATGCAGGTACAGGATACTGCAGACTGGACTGACATTCAGTTTGCTTTTCAAATTCATCAGCTGCTGTTGCAACCCAAGTTGGCAGCAACAAAAGATGATGGTTTTAAACTTTAAACTGTCAATTGTTTTATCATTCGCTGCCTCTGTTGCTGGTGTATTTGTTTTATGGCTTTACATGGACAACATTTATATAACAGTTTGATCGGTTTACGTACGTGTAGGAAGGAACTGCAGATGCTGGTTTACTCCAAAGATAGACACAAAACTCTTCGGGCCAGGCAGCATCTCTGGGTAGAAGGAATGGGTGACATTTCAGGTTGAAAACCTTCTTAGATAGATAGATAGATAGCCTTTAATTGTCATTCAGACCGAAGTCTGAACGAAATTGCAGCAGTCATACATATAATACCATACAATAAAACAACAATAAACACACATTAACATCCACCACAGTGAGTCCACCCAGCATCTCCTCACTGTGATGGAGGCAAAAGTCTTAGGTCGCAGTCTCTTCCCTCCTCTTCTCCCTCTGCGCTGGGGCGATACCCCCCCCCCCCCCGGGCGATGTTAAGAACAGTCCCGCAGCTCAAACACCACGGCCCAGGGTAGTTGAAGTTGCCGCCCACCAGTCCTGCAGAAGCAGCTGCTGACCCGCGGCCGAACCCCGGACTCAGGCCACCGCTACCAGAACACCGTCCCAGCCACCCTCACGTGAGTACTGCACCATCTTCAGCCTCGGGCTGGGCTGCCCCGACTTGGACGCCGAACCTCCCCCGGACCGGGCTGCCCCGACTTGGGCATCGCTTCTCCCCCGGACCGGGCCGCCCCGACTTGGGCGTCGCTTCTTCCCCGGGCTGGGCTGCCCCGACTTGGGCGCCGAACCTCCCTCGGGCTGCCAGCGCCGCACCTTCCCGAGCTCGGCCGCTCCGACGGGAGCCTCGTTCCACCCTCGGGCTGGCTGTCCTCACGGGAGCGTCCCAACCTCTTCCAGCCCTGAGCCGGACCACCCTCATGGGAGCGAGCTCAGGGCGAGTCCTGACGGTGCTCTGCCTCCGGAGCCTCGAGGTCATCAGCTCCATTAGGCCTCAGCGCAGACGGAGGCAGAGAAGGGGAATACGACAAAAAGGTCGCATTCCCCCGCAGGGAGAGACTGCAAACCCCGTTTCAACCCCCCCCCCCCCCCCAAAAACACAAACTAAAACCAAAAAACTAGACTAACCAAACAAAAATAAACAACATAAAAAACACAAAGACAACGGGACCACCTGGTAAGCCGCTGCAGCCAGAGCCGCGCCGCTACTCCGAAGTCTGAAGAAGAGTCTAGAACCGAAACGTCACCCATTCCTTCTCTCCAGAGATGCTGCCTGACCCGATGAGTTACTCCAGCATTTTGTGTCTATCTTCAGATTGTTTGATTATACTGCAGCGAGTCTTTTAACATTACACTTGAATGCAATATATATGCTTTAAATTGGATTGGAGCGTTTTTGAAAGGGGGGAGGCTGTGCGATCACTGATCACTAGCCTTGGGGGTACCCGGTGAGGGAGTGGAGCAACCGAGTGGGGAGAGGGTGTGGAAGAAGGGTGTCCCCCCTCCCAGGGTAGGAACTTTTTGAAATTTGATGTATTCAAATCATGTTTTAGTGCACTGTAGAAGAATGATTTCAATTTTTTTTGTATGAAGTATTTTTAAGACGTAACTTTTTAAGTGGTAACTTTATCCACACAAAGGGTGATGGGTGTATGGAACAAGCTGCCAGAGGAGGTAGTTGAGGCAGGGACCATCCCAACATTTAACAAAAAGTTAGAATGATACATGGATAGGACAGGTTTGGAGGTATGGACCAAAAGCAGGTAGTGTTGCTGGGACATGTTGGCGGGTGTGGGCAAGTTGCGCCGAAGGGCCTGTTTTCACACTGTATCACTATGACTACATTATACCTCCATCATGCATGAATGCTTCAAAATTAAGTGATCGAGTTTTATTGCCATATACTCAAGCATAGAAACATACAAAATAGGTGCAGGAATAGGCCATCGGCCCTTCGAGCCAGCACTGCCATTCAATATGATCATGGCTATTCATCTAAAATCAGTACCTCTTTCCTGTTTTTCCCCATATCCCTTGATGTCGTTAGCCCCAAGAACTAAATGTAACTCTCTCTTTAAAACATCCAGCGAATTGGCCTGCACTGCCTTCTGTGGCAGAGAATTCCACAGATTCACAACTCTCTGCATGAAGAAAGTTTGTTCTCATCTCAGTCCTAACTGCCCCCCCCCTTTATTCTTAAACTATGACCCCTGGTTCTGAGCGCCCCCAACATCGGGAACATTGTTCCTGCAGTTACAGTGAGTGAAAATCTAGCAGGTAAGCAGGATGCTTTCTCCAACCACCCCTATTTGAAGTCCACTATCTTCCATCATTTCTACCCAGTGCTTGGTACTTACTTCCAGCAGCCACTGGTTGTCCTCCAGGATGCACCGGTCCGCAGCCTGATCCATGCCGGTCACCCGGGCGAATTTGGCACAGAGACTCTCACGGCAGCGGCGCAACGCCTCCGACGCTTCCGACGGCCCGGGACTCTTCCACTGAGGCTGCTCCATGGCCGGAGCTGCAGTGAGCGACTCGCCAGTCCGGCAAACACTTGCCAGCCCAGCTCCCCGTCCGCACCTGCCCCTGACGCTGTTTCTGCTTCCAACACCCGTGGCCCATGCAGTTGATATGAGTCTTGAAATTTTCATTGATCACAGAATTTCTCACAACAGAGCGAGAGAAATTTGTGATCAGCGTGAGAATTTGGTGAAATGAGTGATTTTCACGCTCAATGCATGGGAGTTGGCAGCCCTGACTCTCTCTCCCCCTCTCCCTCTCCCCCCCCCCCTTCTCTCTCTCCCTCCTCTCTCGCTCTCTCTCTCTCCCTCTCTCTCTCTCTCCCCCTCTCTCTCCTCTCTCTCTCCTCTCTCTCCCCCTCTCTCTCTCCCTCCCTCTCTCTCTTTCTTCTCTCTCTCTCTCACCTCTCTCTCTCCCCTCTCCTCTCTCTCTCTCTCCCCTCTCTCTCTCTCCCCCCTCTCTCTCTCTCCTCTCTCTCTCTCTCTCTCTCTTCCCTCCCCCCCCCTCTCTCTCTCTCTCTCCCTCTCTCTCCCCCTCTCTCTCTCTCTCTCTCTCCCTCTCTCTCTCTCTCTCCTCTCTCTCTCTACCTCTCCCTCTCTCTCTCTCTCTCCCTCTCCCCCTAACCCTCTCCTCTCTCACCCTCTGTCCCTCTCTCTCTCCTCTCTCTCTCTCCCCCTCTCTCTCCCCCTCCCCCCCCTCTCTCTCTCCCCCTCTCTCTCTCTCCCCTCTCCCCCTCCTGTCTCTCTCTCTCTCTCTCTCTCTCTCTCTGTCCCCCCTCTCTCTCTCCCTCACTCTCCCTCTCCCCTCTATCCCCCCCCCTCTCTCCCTCTCTCTTCCCCCCTCTCCCCCCCTCTCTCTCTCTTTCTCCCTCTCTCTCTATCTCTCCCTCCCTCTCTCTCCCTCTCTCTCTCTCTCTCTCTCTCTCTCTCTCTCTCTCTCTCTCTCCCCCCATCTCTCTCTCCTCCCTCTCTCTCTCTCTCTCCCCCATCTCTCTCTGCTATCTCCCCCCTCTCTGTGTCTCTGCCTGTCTCTCTCTCTCTATCTCTCCCCATCCCTCTCTCTCCCCCCCTCATTCTCTCCTACCCTCTCCTCCCTCTCCACCCCCTCGCTCTTTCTTCCCGCTCACCCCTCTCTCTATGCCCACCTCTTCCACCCATCTCCCACCTCACCCTGCCCCCTCTCTCTCCCCCCCCTCTCTCTCTCCCTCTCTCTCCCTCTTTCCCCTCCCTCCCCCTCTCTCTCCCCTCTCTCTCTCTCCCCCCCCCTCTCTCTCCCCCCACTGTCTCCCTGTCTCATTCTCCCCTCTCTCTCTCCACCTCCCTTTGAGAGTCTATCCCTTCGGCACACAGACTCTCGTGGCAGCGGCGCTTCCGACGGCTCTGGGGCCCGGGACACTTGCACTGTCCGGAGCGCTCCATGGCCAGAGCTGCAGCGAGCGACTCGCAGCGACGCAAACACTCGACAGCGCCGCAAACACTCGCAAGTCCCGGCTCCCCGCATCTGTTCCCGCCGCTGGTTCTGTTCCCATCCCTCCCGCAGCCCCTGTCCTCCAACACCCGCGGACCATGCAGTTTATCCGAGTTTTGACATTTTCATTGATCACAAAATTTCTCACCACTGAGCGTGATTCAAGATTCAAGATACAAGATACAAGATTCAATTTAATTGTCATTTGGACCCCTTGAGGTCCAAACGAAATGCCGTTTCTGCAGCCATACATTACAAACAAATAGACCCAAGACACAACATAATTTACATAAACATCCATCACATCGCTGTGATGGAAGGCCAAAAAACTTATCTCTCCACTGCACTCTCCCCCCCCCCGATGTCAGAGTCATAGTCAAAGCCCCCGGCTGGCGATGGCGATTTTCCCGCGGCCATTAGAGCCACACCGGGTGATGCAAGGTCGCACACCAGGTCTTGATGTTGGAGCCCCCGGCGTGCGCTTGCAGAGTCCTGCGGCCATTCCAAGCCGCGCGGGGCGGTGATGTCAGGCCCCGCTCCAGGAGCTCTTCGACCCCGCAACTCGGGCGGGAGAAGTCGCCATTGCGAGAGCCCTGAAAAGCGGTATCCCTCCAAGGACCCGCGGGCTCCCGGTGCCGCCGTCCGCCAGACCTACAGTTGCAGCCTCCGAATCTCCGGATGTCGGGCCGCAGCAGCAGCAGCGCTCCACCACCGCTCTGGACTCGGCCAGCTCCGCGACGGTGAGGTGAGTCGTCGGCACCAGAGCCCCCGGTCTTCTCCTGTTGCAGGCCGCTCCTCGTTGCAGCCCCAACGACAACGGAGACCCGACAAGAAAAGGTTGTGTCTCCCGTGCAGGGAGAGATTTAAAAGTACCCCCCCCTCCCTCCCACCCCACCCCCACCCCCCCACACACACACACCCCAACAAAAAATAACAAAAACTACATAAAAACATAGACAAAAATAATAAAAATGCGGACGGGCTGCAGAGGCCGCTGCTGACGAGAGTCGCGCCGCCTACCGGATCAGACGCGTGAGAAATGTCTGATGAGCGTGAGCTTTCTTAAGGGCGTGAGTCTCACGCTCAAAGCGTGAGAGTTGGCAGCCCTGTTATATTGTCCACAATCTAGCCCACCCCTCTTACCTGTATTCATCCTGTGGGTATACGGTTATTTACCCTCTGTGGCCTGGCTCGAGCCATGATACTCGAGGCTTGCACTGATTGTCCTTCCATATAGCTGAGTGAGTGGAGGTCAAGCTTGGCTTCACAGGACTGAAGGCCCAGCCCGCAGCTACTCAGCAGCATTTAATAACGTTTGAATAGATTTAATTCAAATCTGGAAAATATGTAAATAAATATTGATAAAGTACATTAAATTGATCCAAAATAATTAAAACCTAAAGAAATAAACCTGCAAAATGTAGAATTGTGTGCAGCACTGAAACTGGCTCAGCTTGGCCTTGCTGACTGTAAAGCCTATCCATATTAACTCTATTTGCCCACATTGCATCCTTATCCCTCTACTTCTCTTGTATCCAAGGACCTATCCAAATGGGTTTTAAATGTTATACTAGTACCTGCCTCCATTGCTTCCTCTGGCAGCTGGTTCCAAATGTTCATCACTTAGATCGCCTTTAAATTTCTCTCCTCTCATCTTAAACCCCTAGTTCTAGACTCGTCTGGCCTGGGCAAAATGTTTCAGACTATATATTAGTTTAGTTTAGTTTAGAGATGCAGCACGGAAACAGGCCCTGCAACCCGCCGAGTCCACACCGACCAGCGATCCCCGCACATTAACACTACCCTACATATTAGGGACAAATTTAACATTTACACCAAGCCAATTAACCCGCACGTCTTTGCAGTGTGGAAGAAACCGAAGAACTCGGAGAAAACCCATACAGGTCATGGGGAGAACGAACAAACTGCATACAGACAGCACCCAAAGTCAGGATCGAACCCGGGTCTCTGGGGCTGTAAGGCAGCGACTCTACCATTATGCCGCCCTGAGTCTCTCTATGCCCCTCACAATTTTACAAACCTTGGAAAGGTCACCTCAGTTTTCTATATTCTAGTAGAATATAGAATGCAATCTCTGTTTATAACTATAGCCCTCTATTCCAGGCCACATCCTGGTGAATCTCTTCTCCACTCTGCTGCTGCCATGTATTTTCTGTCGTGTTGTGATCAGAACTGCGCACAATATTCCAAGCGCAGCCTGACCAATATTTTGAATAACTGCAACATGGCATTCTAACTATTATCAAAGCCTCAGTCGATGAATATTTGTAATAAAAGTCAGCGAACCCATTCAAATGCAATAGTAACCAAGCATTTGATAGTATATGCACATGCATGGCTAGTATAAAAATAAGTTCCAAAACTCCCACTCTATTAGTGACGTCCAATCATAGAATTTGACTTCTATTTTCCAAGAAGCCTTCCTCCTTGCAGTGAACCACTATACTGAACGTTGGATTGGATAAAACTATCTCCCACTAGAGTTTGATCCAACCTGTAATAATGGCACTGCTGATCAACAATCAACAACATTCAACAATCAACAATCAGTTTTATTTGTCACATTGCACATAAGTGCAAGTGAAATGAATTTGTCAGCAGTGGTACAATGATAAATAACACACAAACACAATAAAAATATAACACAAACATCCACCACAGCATTCATCACTGTGGTAGAAGGCACAGAAATTGGCCAGTCCTCCTCCATTTCCCCCCGTGGTCGGGACCTCAACCATCGCTGTGGGTGTCCAGATGGTAAAAGGACAAGGTAAGTCAAGGTAAGTCCAGGATCGGCTCTTCCCCACCGGAGCCGCGGCTTCAGGCTGGTGTAGGCCGCAGGCCGGCGGTCGAGGATTTAAAGTTCGCGCCGCAGCCAGAAGCACCGCAGACTGCAGGGTCGACAGATGAAGCTCCCCTCCAGGGATCCCCGGCGATGGTAAGTCGCCACCGCGCCTGCGGTAGAAGTTGGCCGCGGGCCAGCGGTGGAAGCTTCTTCTACTCCCCGGGTCCCCAACGTGAGAACCCAGTCTGTAGACGCCGCGCCATCTGGAGCTGTGCAGACCGCGGCTTCAGGCTTCCGGCTGCCACAGGCCAGCGAAACGGAGCGCTCCCCTCCGGCGAGCCCCAGCGAGGGCTGGCCCGCTCCACGCCGAGAGTCCACACTGCGCCCGCCGCTGAAGCCCCGGGCGTGTCTCCAGGAAAGGCAGTGCTGATCCTTGTTGTTAGGCCACGGGGGAAACGACCTGGAAAAAGTCGCCTCTCCGTGGAGGAGGCGACTGAAGCGGTTTCCCCCCCCCCCCCCCCCCCACACACACAAAACGCACCGAGGAACATCAAAAACATACATTAAAACATACTAAAAACAAAAAAAGTTGAAAAAAACGGACACGCTGCTGACTATAGCAAGTGCTGGGTGAAATTTGTAATGAAGCAATTGCTTGGATCCAGAGTTGAGAAGTCAGGCATTTTGCAAGATGATTTTCTAAGCTGGCAGATTAAATTTTCCCGTACACAGAGTTGTTTCTAATTAGTCATTTTCTCCATGTTGTCAAGCATCAAGCTGCAATCATTATGATTTGGAATGTGCAGAAATAGATCTTGTGTTTTTGTGTGTTGTTCTGCAGCATATTATGTGAATGAAATAGTCACAGGGATTTTTTAAAATAAATATTATGTAAACATTATTCCTTCATAAAATTATCAGTTTACTTGAGCAGAACTCAATCTTCTGCCAAAAATATCAAATAATTTGGCTCCTTGCAGTTATAAAACAGCACTGTTATTGTTTCCAATTTGTATCATTGAGATTTTTTTACTTTCACCCAGTGCGCAGTTAAAATTTGAGTTTAATCTTGAAAGGGTAAATATTTAATGTGCCTGTCCCACTTATGCGACTTTTTCCACGACTGCCGGCACCCATCATACGTTGTTGCAGGTCGCCAAATATTCAGCGGTGACCAGAAAGATGCTACGACTCTTTGGGCGACTGAGGAGACTACTCACGACCATACATGCGACAGTCACACTGGCGATATGTTGCGGGGTGAAGCCTGCATGGTTGTGAGTAGTCGCCCAAACAGTTGTACCTTGTTCTGGTCGCCGCTGGATTTTCAACATGTTGCAAATTTTCAACGACCTGCTGCGACTATGACGGGTGCCGGCCAGTCGCCGAAAAAAAACGCGTAAGTGGGACAAGCCCATAAGTGTGTCAGAAAGAACTGCAGATGCTGGTTCAATTCGAAGGTAGACAACATTCTGGAGTAACTCAGCAGGTGAGTCAGCATCTCTGGAGAGAAGGAATGGGCGACGTTTCTGGTCGAGACCCTTCTTCAGACAAATATTTGTCAAGTTTCTTGGATAGTTATATGGACGAGAAAGGAATGGAGGGTTATGGTCTGAGCGCAGGTATATAGGACTTGGGGAGAATACGTGTTCGGCACGGACTAGAAGGGTCGAGATGGCCTGTTTCCGTGCTGTAATTGTTATATGGTTATATGGTATATGGATTCAATGTTGCTGATTTACAACAAAAATGCGTGAAATAAAATTCCCCAAATGTGTGCATAGAAAGAAAATACTTTGGGTTATTTTCCGTCTACATGAGGCTAATGAATAGAGAAACTGCATCTTCAAAGTAGGATGTTTTTTATGCTGTGTACAAAAATGATCAAACACTGACATTCATATGTGTAAAATAGTATATTACTATTTTTTCTGCATTGTCACAAGTAAATATATTTAATTCAAACCTTGAATTTTTAATTTGTGGTTGTTTGGACTTCTTCAAATTAACAATTTGTGCGGGGGGGGGGGGGGGGGGGGGGGGGACTCTGGGATTATGTCGGCATGAAGACAAGAATGACCTTTAAAAGTATATCTCCTTTCCATTATTTCTGTTCTCCCTCATTTTCCTTGTGTAATCAACCTGTCCCCCATTTCACCTTCCCACGTCATTATACCTCTTCGTCTCTCTGCCATGTTATATTGTTAGATACAGAGGGTGCCTGATAGAGTTCAAGTTAAGATCAGAGTGTCACAGTGCTGCCGTCTTCATGTGACTAGTTAAGGGGTGTGAAAATAAAGCACAGCAATTAGAGCTCTATTTTTAATACCACTTTGATTTTACAATTCTGTGGAAAAATAGCTGACATTCTGATATTATTTCATGTCTACTTGAAACTCATTACTGGCACTTTATGTCACCTGCCACTATTTTCTGTAGGATACAAAATGTATTCCAATGTTGTGTGTGTTTTTTCAATCTAATTTCTTCTATTTGTATTCATGTTTCTGTCAGAATAGTGCCCAAATCTGCAGAAAAAACAGACAATTGAAAGAGCCGCAAGTTGAAGATAATTTTATCTTAATGGGACTTTGAATAGCCAAGATTCTATGAATTACATGTGGACACTAGAGGCTGGTGATTTCGGACTTGTTCCCATGGGACCTGTTTATAATTGTTGAGTTTATGCCACTGTTATCTCCTCTGACTCAGGTTGGATGCGTTGGTTAGCAGTGTGTATGTAAAAACAAGGAACTGCAGGTGCTAGTTTACAATATGGACACAACTCAGCAAGTCATGCAGCATCTCTGGAGAACATAGATAGGTGACCTTTTGAGTCGGGCCCTTCTTCAGACTGATTGTGTTGGTGGAGGTAGGGTGCTGGTGGGTGAGGGGGGGTGGGAGAAAGATGAAGGAGAGGAGGGGCAGGACAAAGACTGGCAAGTAACAGTTCAGTTTAATTTATTGTCACATGTACCGAGGTGGAGTGAAAAGCTTTTGTTGCATGCTAGCCAGTCAGTGGAAAGACAATACATGATTACAATCGATCCAGTTACAGTGTGTTGTACCCACGGTGTGTGGATAAGCAAGAGGAGAACACAAGGGAGTGTGGCTAGTGGTGCCTCCGAGCCAAGGAGGTATACAAAGTGACCAATCTTCCCGGGAGTGTGGTTGTGCAGCAATGCCCAGTGAAGTCAGCAGAACTGCTGGAGGACCAATAGTATGGCAACACTGCCGGAGAATGGCCCTTTAGAAAGACAAGATACAGACAATACATGTAAAAGTAATTGTAGAGGACATGTAGAAAGGAACTACAGATGCTGGATTAACTCAACGGGACTGGTAGCTTCTCTTGAAGACCTCAGTCTGAAGAAGGGTCTCGACCCAAAACATCACCCATTCCTTTGCTCCAGAAATGCTGCCTGTCCCGCTGATCTACTCCAGCATTTTGTGTCTAAAAGTAAGTGTACATTGATTACTAATGGGATTTGTAGTACTGGTGATATTTAAGAATTTACTGTGACCCAGCTGTGACAGTTGTACTCATTAACTCACAGTGGATTGATTTTCTCTTGTCTGAGCTGTCTAAATTAATTCTGGAGATGATTCTGGGCTTCAGGGTGTGTTGTCTAAGCATGACCGCTGGCAAACTGTCCATGTAATTGTGAATTCTGCTGCCTGGTCTTGAGAAGCTCAGACATCTGTAGTTCAGATAGAGGAATATGTAAATTCCAGATTTTAGCACACTACAGATTTTGCAAAGATAAGTAGACACATGTCACCAGATTATCTGTAAAAAAGCAGAGGCCTCCTCCCACAGACACCCTAAGCAAGTTGATTTAAGTTGCTGTTCATGTGGTGTAACAGTTGGCATTTCAGTCATAAGGTCAGAAGAAATAGGAGCAGAATCAGGCCATTCTGCCCATCAAGTCTACTCTGCCATTCAATCATAGAAACATCAACACCGCCATTCAATATGATCATGGTTGATCATTTAAAATCAGTACCCCATTCCTGCTTTTTCCCCCATATCACTTGATTCCTTTAGCCTGAAGAGCTAAATCAAACTCCCTTGAAAACTGATTTATTCACCATGATTCACCACCTTCCAACTAAATACATTCCTTTTCATCTCCTTCCTAAAGGAGATGAGAAGGAATCTTCTTCCTTTAATTCTGAGGCTATGACCTGTAATCCTAGACTCTCGCACCAGTGGAAACATCCTCTCCACTAATTCAGTAAGTTTTAAGTTTAGAAGGACTTCTAAACTCCGGCGAGTACAGGCCCAGTGCCGTCAAACGCTCATCAGACATTAACCCACTTGTTCCTGGGATCATTCTTGTAAATTTCCTCTGGAACCCTCTCCAGAGCCAGCACGTCCTTCCTCAGATAAGGGGCACAACATTCAAAGGTCTCAATGGTCTTTTATTGTCACATGTACCAATTAAGGTACAGTGATATGCGAATGACCATACAGCCATAATTTTAAAAAAAGCAACAAGACACACTACATAAACGTTAAATAAACATCCACCACAGAGGATTCCCCACATTCCTCACTGTGATGGAAGGCAATGAAGTCGAATCTACTTCCTCTTTATTCTCGCAAGGGCGCGGCAGTCGATGCTCCCGCAGCCGGCGGTCGGAGCTCCCGCGTCGGGACGATCAAAGCCCCCGCATCAGGGCGGCCGAAACTGTCACGTCGGGACGATCAAAACTCCCATGTCAGGGGGTTCGAAGCTCCTGCGGCTTGGAGTTTCCGAAGTCAGTCTCTGACCAGAGACTGCGAGCTCTGTGATGTGAAATGCTAGGCCCCAGAGCGGATGGAGATACGATATGGAAAAAAATCGCATCTCCGTCGGGGTAAGAGATTAGAAAAAATTTCACCCAACCACCACCCTACTCTTTGTTTCCTGTCTGCCAACCAATTTGCTATCCATGTCAGCACTCTACCATGTGCTCTAATTTTGCCCACTAATCTCAAATGTGGGACCTTATCAAATGCTTTCTGGTTCCAGGTACACAACATCTACTGACTCTCCTTTGTCCACTTTCCTCGTTACAACCTGAAAAAAATCCAGAAGATTAGTCAAGCATGATTTCCCCTTCGTAAATCCACGCTGACTCGGACTGATCCTGTTACTGCTATCCAAATATACTGCTATTTCATCTTTTATAATTGACTCCAGCATCTTCCCCACCACCGATGTCAGGCTAACTGGTCTATAATTCACTGTTTTCTCTCTCCCTCCTTTGTTAAAAAGTGGGATAACATTAGCTAACCTCCAATCCACAGGAACTGATCCTGAATCTATAGAACATTGGAAAATTATCACCAATGTATCCACAATTTGTAGTGCCACTTCCTTAAGTACCCTGGGATGCAGACCATCAGGCCCAGGGGATTTATCAGCCTTCAGTCCCATCAGTCTACCCAACACCATTTCCTGCCTAATGTGAATTTCCTTCAGTTCCTCTGTCACCCTAGGTCCTCTGGCCATTAGCACACCTGGGGGATTGTTTATATCCACAGTACCTATTCAACCCATTTGCCATGTCCTTTTGTTCCCCATAATAAATTCACTTGTTTCTTTCTTCAAGAGTCCAACTTTGGTCTTAACAATTTTTGTTCTTCTTCACATACCTAAAGAAGGTTTTACTATCCCCCTTCATATTCTTCATACCTCATCTTTTCTCCCAGTATTGCCTTTTTAGTTATCTTCTGTTGCTCTTTAAAAGTTTCTCAATCATCTGGCTTCCCGCTCATCTTTGCCATGGTAGACTTCTCTTTTATTTTTATACTATCCCTAACTTCCCTTGTCAGCCACGGTCGGATCTTACTCCCCTTAGAATCTTTCTTCCTCTTTGGAATGAACTGATCCTGCGGTACCCAGACGTGGCGTCAAAGGACGAGAAGCTGAAGCAAAGAAGTAGTAGCCAAATAACCGAACGGTCAGCGATTGGTCCAGACCCCCGCGTCCATCACATCACTGGCCGGTGGAGACGGGAGGGTGGGGGTCATTTTGCCACACAAGCCATAGGTGACTGGGCAATCTGAACCTGAGCACCAAGTTGTAAGCGGCTGAAGGAGCGCATCCCTCAGGGCAGCCCCCACTCTCCCACTGCCACGGCCGCCCTCCGCCTCGTCTCCCCCGTGCAGCCGCACTGTGACGCGTTGTGTGTTGGCAGCACCGGGTGGAGAACAGGTGTGGGACGGGCTGGTCCCTCTCAGAGTCACTGACCGCGATGCTCTGCCATCGGACCCCAACCCCCACACCAGGGCGACCCCCCCCATCCCCGAACCCTGGACCCCAACCCCCACACAGGGTGATCCCCCCCATCCCCCATCCCTGGACCCCAACCCCCACAGGGTGATCCCCCCCATCCCCCATCCCTGGACCCCAACCCCCACACAGGGTGATCCCCCCCATCCCCCATCCCTGGACCCCAACCCCCACACAGGGTGACCCCCCCATCCCCGGACCCTGGGACCCAACCCCCACACATACAGGGTGATTTACCCCCTGACACCCCACCCCGACCACTGGAACAGATGGCTCGGGGCATTGGCAGCCATAGTAAATCGCTTTTAAAACATGAGGGGGAACACACAAATTCCCTGGCGGGCTGATGTCCTACTCCCCCCCCCCCCCCTCTCCTGACACCAAGAAGCACGTTTTATTTATTGTTTACCGTCTGGTTGCCTGCGTAACGCACACAATCTCCCACCCACAAAACACCAGATAATCTGTAAACTGTTTTAACTGAAGATGGACACACAAAGCTGGAGTAACTCAGCGGAACAGGCAGCATTTCTGGAGAGAAGGAATCGGTGACGTTTCGGGTCGAGACCATTCTTCAGACTTGAAGACTGAGTCTGAAGGGTCTCGACCCAAAACGCCACCCATTCCTTCTCTCCAGAGATGCTGCCGGTCCCACTGGGTCACTCCAGCATTTTGTGTCCATCTTTGGTGTGACAGCTGTCTCATTTCATCGGCTTCATGTATTGCGTGCATGGAAGATGCCGCTTGCTTCTGTTGATTTGCGAGGGAGGGATGGAATGGATGTAACCACCGGCTAAAGCAAAGGCATAGTTAAGACTGGGAAATAATCCCAACACTTAATTAACCAGGTTATCAAATGTAAGAACTATTTATACATGTAACATTAAAAAAAAAATCAATGTAACTTTTTTCTGATTTTTAATACCGAGTTAAAGGCCTGTCCTGTGGGAAGGGCTTGCTGCAGCTGGTTTCATAGTGTCTTTATTGTTGGTAGGTGCTGTCCTTTCACATGGACCGCTGTCAGTGCCAATTTTCTCAACTTCCATAGCCACTTTGCATAAGTGTAGTCAGACGTGATGGAAGCGGGGTTCTGGACCAATCGCGGACAAGTCCCGCCCCCTGGCTACGTCATGTCCGTTATTTGACTTTTATGTTGAGCGCCATTCACTGAGTTGGCTTTTAGGCGTCCCACCCTTTCGGTTAGTTTGCATTTAGGCGCCCCACCCTTTCGGTTAGTTGGCGTTTCGACTTAGTTTACGTTCGGTTATTTGGTTTCCACTTCTTTGCTTCGGGTTCTTGTCCTTCGATGCCACATCTGCACACGGATCCTGCACCTTCTGTATTATTCCCAGAAACACCTGTCATTGCTGTTCCACTGTCATCCTGGCTCGGGTCTCTTTCCAGTCAGCTATGGCCAGCTCCTCCCTCATGGCCCCATAGTCCCCTTTGTTCAACTGTAATACTGACACTACCGATTTTCCCTTCTCCCTCTCAAATTGTAGATTAAAACTTATATTATGGTCACTACCTCCTAATGGCTCCTTTACCTCGAGTTCCCTTATCAAATCCGGTTCATTACACAACACTAAATCCAGAATTGCCTTCTCCCTGGTAGGCTCCAGTACAAGCTGCTCTAAGAATCCATCATGGAGGCACTCTACAAATTCCCTTTCTTGGGGTCTAGTACCAACATGATTTTCCCAGTCTACCTGCATGTTGAAATCTCCCATAACAACTGTGGCATTACCATTGCAACATGCCAATTTTAACTCTTGATTCAACTTGCATCCAGGCTACTGTTCAGGTAGGCTTTGCAACATACTTAGTTTGGGGGCCTGTAGATAACTCCCATTATGGTCTTTTTACCCTTAAAATTTCTCAGTTCTATCCATATTGACTCCAAATCTCCTGATTCTCTGTCACCCCTCGCAAGGGACTGAATTTCATTCCTTACCAACATAGCTACCTCACCCCCTCTGCCCACCTGTCTGTCTTTTCAATAGGACGTGTACCCTTGAATATTCAGTTCCCAGCCCTGGCCCTCTTGCAGCCATGTCTCTGTAATTCCCACAACATCATATTTACCAATTTCTAACTGAGCCTCAAGGTCGTCCACTTTATTTCTTATACTTCGCGCATTCATATTCAATACTTTAACTTTGCCTCCTCTCACACCAGTCACAGTTGGCCCTGACCTTACTCTCTTATCCGTTCTCAAACTTTCCTTCCCATTAATTCGTGAATCTTTTGAAATTTTTCCTGTACTCACTTCCCCTTTAACTCCATCTTTATACTCCCAATTTGCCAATCCCTCCCCCCCATTATTTAGTTTAAACCCACACGTGTAGCACTAGCAAACCTGCCTACCAGAATATCGGTCCCCCTCCAGTTAAGGTGTAACCCGTCCCTTTTGTACAGGTCTCCCAGAAGAGATCCCAGTGGTCTATAAATCTAAATCAGATTCAGATTCAGATTCAGATTCAGATTCAGATTCAATTTAATTGTCATTGTCAGTGTACAGTACAGAGACAACAAAATGCATTTCTCCCTGCTCCTTGCTCCCTGCATCAGCCCCTCAGCCACACATTCAGATCCCCTATCTCTCTGTTCCTGCCCTTAATAGCATGAGGTACTGGGAGCAATCCAGAGATAACCACCCTAGAAGTCCTCCTTCCTCTTCTTCCCGACGTCGTTTGTGCCCACGTGCACAACTACTGCCGGCTGTTCACCTTCCCTCTCGAGGATGTTCTGAAGTCAGTTTGTGACATCTTGAACCCTGGCACCAGGGAGGCCACAGACCATCCTCGAGTCTCGCCTGCTGCCACAGAATCTCCATTCCTCGGACAATGGAATCACCCACCACTATAGCTCTGCCCAACATTGGTCTCACAAGTCGAGTCTCATCGCTAGGATTGGAGCCACCGAACTGTCCGGCGCTTGGACTGGAAGCGTCATCTGCCCCGACAGCTCCCAAAATGGTGTACTCCCAAAATAGTGTATTGTAGCCCTCTTGAAATAGATGCGTTTGCAGCCAGGTTTCTAACCATTGGTTTAAACACAGGTTCTCTCATAACTGACTTCATCACCTCGCTAGTAACCATATCCTTAAATGAGAGAAGAACCAGAGAGATAATAAGACCCTTCAGATACTGCAATGGTATGCAAGACTGAACCATCTAAGTCTTGTAAGATTATCAGAGTTCAGCTCAAAGGAGAAGATCTTTAGTTAGTTTGTTAGTTAGTTTAGTTAGTTAGTTTGTTAGTTAGTTCAGTGCAAAGCTTTTTGTTGCATGCTATTCAGTCAGTGGGAAGACTATACATGATTCCACACTGTACAGATACATGATAAAGGGAATAATATTTACTGCAAGATAAAGTCTAGTAAGGTTCGATTAAAGAAAGTCCAAGAATCTCCAATGAGGCATTGTAGCTCAGGATGACACTCTAGTTGTTTGTAGGATGGTTCAGTTGTCTGATGACAACTGGGAAGAAACTGAATCTATAGGCGTGCGTTTTTTTCACTTCTGTACCTCTCGCCTGATGGGAGAGGGAAGATTTGGTAATGACTGCTTTGAGACATCCTTGATTATGCTGCTGGCCTTGCCGACACAGCGTGAGGTGTAGATGGAGTCAATTGAAGGGAGTGTGGTTTTGTGTGATTGGTTTGTGCCAAATAACTTGCAGAACAAGCAGACCGTGAAATGAGTTAGGACTGGTCCTGCATGGTTTAATGTCACCGTGTAAGAGCTGGCTACTCTGTTAGTCCATCTTTCACATTTAGAAGCTGTATCTATGAAGTACATTTTGATTTATTTTGGAACAGAGATAACCTGGCAAACTAAATCATCTGTTTAGATTTAGTTTAGAGGTACAGCGCGGAAACAGGCCCTTCGGCCCACCGAGTCCGCACCGACCAGCGATCCCTGCACACTATCACCACCCCACACACACTAACGACATTTTACATTTATACCAAGTCAATTAACCTACTAGCCTGAACGTCTTTGGAGTGTGGGAGGAAACCAAAGATCTCATGAAAAAACCCACGCAGATCACGGGGAGAATGTACAAAATCTGTACAAACAGCACCCGCACTCATGATTCAACCCGGGTCTCTGGCGCTGTAAGGCAGCAACTCTACCGCTGCACCACCGTGCTGCCTATCTGAGCTGAGGTTCCTTCCTCCTACGCGTTTTAATTTTTAATATAATGACATTTTGAGATAATTTACTTTTCATCTCATTAATTAAATTTTTATGAGTGTTAATGTAAGAAATGGCCAAGACTGATTTATCTCCGCAGTGATTAGTAAATGAGCAAGACATTGAAATAATAAAACTGCTTGTTTCATCAACCAATCTATCCAGGCAGCACATTTAATGACTTGCAATTCAGTAACCAGTACATGAAAGATTCAGTTTCCCCAGATGCTTAGAGTTTCGAGATAATTTCTTCTTACTATCTGAGGCTCAGAATCAGACGGTAAATAAAAATGCCCTGCAATCTGTACAGCAAAGACACGCAAATATTGTACATTCAGGTGACACAATTCAATTTAGATATTTCTTATAACATTATGGAACATTCGGGACAGGTGGCGTTGGGGAGCACTTCGGGTCCAGTGATCACAATACCATTAGTTTCAATATAATTATGGAGAGGGTCAGAACTGGACCTAGGATTGAGATTTTTGATTGGAGAAAGGGCTAACTTTAATGAGATGCGAAATGATTTAAAAGGAGTGAACTGGGACATTTTGTTTTATGGGAAGGATGTAGAAGAGAAATGGAGGACATTTAAAGGGGAAATTTTAAGAGTACAGAATCTTTATGTTCCTGTTTGGTTGAAAGGAAACAGTAAAAATTGGAAAGAGCCCTGGTTTTCAAGGGGAATTGGACATCTTGTTCGGAAAAAGAGGGAGATCTACAATAATTATAGGCAGCATGAAGTAAATGAGGTGCTTGAGCAGTATAAGGAATGAAAAAATAATTTTAAGAAAGAAATTAGAAAAGCTAAAAGAAGACATGAGGTTGCTTTGGCAAGTAAGGTGAAAGTAAATCTAAAGGGTTTCTACAGCTATATTAATAGCAAAAGGAAAACAAGGGATAAAATTGGTCCATTGGAGAGACAGAGTGGACAGCTATCTGCAGAGCCAAAAGAGATGGGGGAGATATTGAACAATTTCTTTTCTTTGGTATTCACCAAGGAGAAGGATATTGAATTATGTGAGGTAAGGGAAACTCGTAGAGTAGCTATGGAAACTATGAGTTTCAAAGTAAAAGAAGTACTGCACTTTTGAAAAATATAAAAGTGTATAAGTCTCCAGGTCCTGACAGGATATTCCCTAGGACATTGAGGGAAGTTAGTGTAGAAATAGCCGGGGCTATGACAGAAATATTTCAAATGTAATTAGAAACGGGAAAAGTCCCCGAGGATTGGCGTGTTGTTCCATTGTTTAAAAAGGGTTCTATGAGTAAGCCTAGCAATTATAGGCCAGTTAGTTTGACTTCAGTGATGGGAAAATTAATGGAAAAGATACTTAGAGATAATATATATAAGCATCTGGATAAACAGGGTCTGATTAGGAACAGTCAGCATGGATTTGTGCCTGGAAGGTCATGTTTGACTAATCTTCTTGAATTTTTTGAAGAGGTTACTAGGGAAATTGACGAGGGTAAAGCAGTGGATGTTGTCTATATGGACTTTAGTAAGGCCTTTGACAAGGTTCCTCATGGAAGGTTGGTTAAGAAGGTTCAACTGTTGGGTATAAATGCAGGAGTAGCAAGATGGATTCAACAGTGGCTGAATGGGAGAAGCCAGAGGGTAATGGTGGATGGTTGTTTGTCGTGTTGGAGGCAGGTGACTAGTGGGGTGCCTCAGTGATCGGTGTTGGGTCCTTTGTTGTTTGTCGTGTACATCAATGATCTGGATGAAGGTGTGGTAAATTGAATGATACCAAGATAGGGGGTGTTGTGGATAATGAAGAGGATTTCCAAAGTCTACAGAGTGATTTAGGCCATTTGGAAGAATGGGCTGAAAGATGGCAGATGGAGTTTAATGCTGATAAATGTGAGGTGCTACACCTTGGCAGGACAATTCAAAATAGGGCGTACATGGTAAATGGTAGGGAATTGAAGAATACAGTTGAACAGAGGGATCTGGGAATAACCGTGCATAGTTCCTTGAAGGTGGAATCTCATATAGATAGGGTGGTAAAAAAGCTTTTGGTATGCTAGCCTTTATAAATCAGAGCATTGAGTATAGAAGCTGGGATGTAATGTTAAAATTGTACAAGGCATTGGTGAGACCAAATCTGGAGTATGGTGTACAATTTTGGTCGCCCAATTATAAGAAGGATGTCAACAAAATAGAGAGAGTACAGAGGAGATTTACTAGAATGTTGCCTGGGTTTCAACAACTAAGTTACAGAGAAAGGTTGAATAAGTTAGGTCTTTTATTCTCTGGAGCGCAGAAGGTTAAGGGGGGACTTGAAAGAGGTTTTTTAAATGAGTTGATGTGGACAAGCTTTTCCCTTTGAGAATAGGGAAGATTCAAACAAGAGGACATGAATTCAGAATTAAGGGACAGAAGTTTAGGGGTAATATGAGGGGGAACTTCTTTACTAAGAGAGTGGTAGCGGTGTGGAATGAGCTTCCAGTGGAAGTGGTGGAGGCAGGTTCATTGGTATCA
Source organism: Leucoraja erinaceus (assembly GCF_028641065.1). Taxonomy (NCBI): domain Eukaryota; kingdom Metazoa; phylum Chordata; class Chondrichthyes; order Rajiformes; family Rajidae; genus Leucoraja; species Leucoraja erinaceus. The sequence goes on from NC_073422.1 coordinate 1,085,560, forward strand.
TTTAAAAATAAATTGGATAGGCATATGGATGAGAAGGGAATGGAGGGTTATGGTATGAGTGCAGGCAGGTGGGACTAAGGGGAAAAAAAGTTGTTCGGCACGGACTTGTAGGGCCGAGATGGCCTGTTTCCGTGCTGTAATTGTTATATTGTTATATGGTTATATGGTTAAATGAAATATTTAAGAGTCACGAGACCAAGTCCCCTCAAAGCGCGGTTGCGGGGGCGGGGGGGGGGGGGGGGGGAGGTGGCCTGCGGCGTCACCCACACACCACAAGGGGGGTGAGAGGGGGAGGGAGGAGTGGGATTAGGGGGGAGGGGAGGAGTGGGTGGAGAGGGGGTAAAGGGAGGGGGGAGGGGAGAGGGTGGAGGGGGGTAGGTGGGCAGGGAGAGTGGGAGAAGGGGGGGAGAGAGGGGGAAGGGAGGAGAGGGAGGGAAGGGGTAGGGGGGAATGAGAGGAGGGGGGAGAGAGGGGGGAGAGAGTAGGGGGTAGAGGGGGAGGGGTGGGGTAGAGGGGAGAGGAGGGGGAGAGATGGAGGAGAGAGAGGAGAGGGGAGGGGAGGATGGGGAGAGAGGAGGGGGAGAGAGGAGGGGGGAGAGAGGAGTGGGGAGAGCGGAGGGGGAGAGTGGAGTGGGGAGAGAGGGGAGGAGAGGGCAAGAGGAGGAGGGGGAGAGAGAGGAGGAGGGAGAGAGGAGGAGGGGGGAGGAGGAGGAGGGGGAGAGGAGGAGGGGAGAGGGAGAGGAGGTTGTCCCCCGTGATGGCGAGAGATCATCAGGTGGGATCGGGATCACCAGTGAGGAAAAGACGTCACGATTCCCTGAGTCCCTGTGATCGACGGAGGAATCACAGGTCTCCATAGACGGCCTCTTACAGAGCGAGTAATGGCCACCTTCGCATCGTGCTGCCCCACACCCTCACCTGCGCCCATGCGGCAATAACCATTGCCATGTTCTAGAACGCACGGTCCCACTTAGTCTGGTATCCCTATAAACCTAACCGATCCATGCACCTGTCCAAATGTTTCTTCAATGTCTCGTTCTTAAACAAGACTGTTGCATTACAGAGTAGCAAATGTTGGGGGAAACCTTTTCCCAATCACCTTGCCGGAGATGTGATTGCTTTCTGGATCATATCTCCGGTCGCTCTGCGGCCTAACATCATGGAGCTGGAGGCCTTGCTCATGACTGACTTTCAGCCCCACTGTAGGGCCTTGGACTTACCATTGGAGCCGATTCCTTGTCAACAATAAAGTCAACCTGCGTACTTTAACATAAAGGAGCTCGCAGTCTCGGGTAGAGACCGATGTTGGAAAGCTCCAAAAGCCACATGACGTTCAACTAGCCCTGGAGTAGATCGCCCGGCGCGGGGGAGCTGAGATTCCCCCCCAATTCAGGAGCTTGATCTCCCCAACAAGGAGGCTAACCGCCGTCTATGGGAGCCAAGATCGTCCCGTCAACAGAAGGTTAGAGGCCCCCGACCGCTGGAGGACAAAGAAGGGAAGGGATTGAACTTTATATCGTCATCCATCACAGTGAGGAATGTGGAGGAGTCAATGTGGTGGATGTTTATGTTAAAATGTATTTTGTGTTTTCTGTTGCTTTTTATTGGTATGACTGCATGGCAAATGAAATTCCTCGTATGTTGCAAAACATACTTGGCTAATAAAGTATGATTACGATTATGATTATTACGTTCATGAAGACATCAGGAAAGGAAGAAGTGCTTGTTAGAGGGCGTGCAGGGACATGGCAAGTACTTCTTGAGAAGTCAGTCAAGTCAGTCGAGTGAATACCAGCGCCGGGTAGAAAACCAGTTTCCAAAGCCGCATTGGAAGGCTTGGAGGGCATCTGACAATATATAGCATGGTTGGCTGCTCTGGAAAGTTAGATCACATGGGAATCAGGGAGAATTAGCCGAATGGATCGAGAATTTATTTCATGGAAGGAAGCAGAGCGTAATGGTTGAAGGTTGTTTTTGGACTGGAGGCCTGTAATTAGTGGCATGCTCAAAGATCGGTGCTGGGCCCATTGCTGTCTTTCATCTACATCAATGATTTAGATGAGAATGTAGGAGGCATAATTAGTAAGTGTGCAGATGACGCTAAAGATGACACTAAAGTATTGTAGATAGCAAAGATGATTATCAAAAATTACAGCAGGATCTTGATCAGTTTGGCAAGTGGGCTGACGAATGGTTAATGGATTTTAATGCAGAAAATCAATAGATGGAGCACTTCATAAAGTAAAACCAGGGCCGGACCAACACAGTGAATGGTAGCGTCCTGGAGAGTGTTGTAGAGCAGAGGGATCTAGGAGTGCGGGTACATAGTTCCTTGAAAGTGGTGTCACAGGTACATATGGTGGTCAAGAGGCTTCAGGTACATTGGCCTTCATCAGTTGGGGTTTTGAGTTTAGAGATAGGGGTGTTCTGTTACAGTTGTATAAGACACATTTGGAGTATTATGCTCAGTTTTATTCATCTTGCTATGGGATGGATGTGTTAAGCTGGAAAGTGTGCAGAGAGGATTCACAAGGATGTGGCCAGAACTTGAGGGCCTGAGCTACAGGAGAGTTTGGACAGGCTTGGACTTTAATCCTTGAAGCGCAGGAGGATGAGTGGTGATCTTATAGAGGTGTATAGGATCATGACGGGAATAGATCGGGTGGATATACAGAGTCAGTTACACAGAGTAGGGTAATCAAGAATCATACAACATAGGTTTAAGAGGGGAGAGATTTAATAAAAACTTGAGGGGCAATTCTTCACACAGGGTGTGTATGAAATGAACTGCCAGTTGGGAGGCAGGTACTATAACAACATTTACATGGTAAATGGTAGGGAATTGAAGAATACAGTTGAACAGAGGGATCTGGGTATAACCGTGCATAGTTCCTTGAAGGTGGAATCTCATATAGATAGGGTGGTAAAGAAAGCTTTTGGTATGCTAGCCTTTATAAATCAGAGCATTGAGTATAGAAGCTGGGATGTAATGTTAAAATTGTACAAGGCATTGGTGAGACCAAATCCGGAGTATGGTGTACAATTTTGGTCGCCCAATTATAGGAAGGATGTCAACAAAATAGAGAGAGTACAGAGGAGATTTACTAGAATGTTGCCTGTGTTTCAACAACGAAGTTACAGAGAAAGGTTGAATAAGTTAGGGCTTTATTCTCTGGAGCACAGAAGGTTAAGGGGGGACTTGATAGAGGTCTTTAAAATGATGAGAGGGATAGGCAGAGTTGATGTGGACAAGCTTTTCCCTTTGAGAATAAGGAAGATTCAAACAAGAGGACATGACTTCAGAATTAAGGGACAGAAGTTTAGGGGTAACATGAGGGGGAACTTCTTTACTCAGAGAGTGGTGGCGGTGTGGAATGAGCTTCCAGTGGAAGTGGTGTCGGCAGGTTCATTGGTATCCTTTAAAAATAAATTGGATAGGCATATGGATGAGAAGGGAATGGAGGGTTATGGTATGAGTGCAGGCAGGTGGAACTAAGGGAAAAAAGTTGGTCGGCAAGGACTTGTAGGGCCGAGATGGCCTGTTTCCATGCTGTAATTGTTATATTGTTATATGGTTATTTAAAAGGTAATAGCAAGGACATCCATAGGAAAAGTGGAGAGAGATATGCACCATATGTGGGCAGCTGGGACTTGTGTAGACGTGGCATCTTGGCTGGCATGGACAAGTTGGGCTGAAGAGCCTCTCTCTGTGCTGTATAACTCTACGGCTACAAAAGCAGGACGTTTGTTTGGGTGCTTTTGGAAAAACCATAGAAAAGAACAGTAATGAAAGAAGGTGGACACAAAATGCTGGAGTTACTCAGCGGGTCAGGCAGCATCTCCGGAGAGAAGGAATAGGCGATGTTTTGGGTCGAGACCCTTTTTCAGACTCATGATCTTATCAAAGTTGTGAATGTATATAGAAGTGGAGAAAAGGAATAGGTGATGGCTCTTCTTCAGACTGAGAGTCAGGGGAAAGAGAAAGGAGAGATGGAGATGGTGATGTGGAGAGATAAAGAACAATGAATGAAAGATATGCAAAAAAGTAACGATGATAAAGGATACAGGCCATTGTTAGCTGTTTGCTGGGTGAGAACAATGAGACACAACAAGCGACTTTGAAGCTGGTACCTCTTGGGTGGGGGAGGGATGGAGAGAGAGATGGGATGCAGTGGCTACTTGAAGTTAGAGAACTTAATTATCATATCATGGTCTGTAAGCTGCCCAAGCGAAATATGAGATGCTGTTCCTCCAATTTAGCCTCTGACAATGGAGACAGGAAGATCAGTGTGGGAATGGGAGGGGGAATTTAAGTGTTTTGCAACAGGGAGGTCAGGTCAGTTCAGGCGGACTGTGCAAAGGTGTTCAGCGAAAAGATCGCCCAGTCTACGTTTGGGTCACCGTGGGTCACTGAGGAGGAAGATTATGACAAAATAAATCTAATTGAATTCAGTCCAAAATTACTTGTGATCATCTAGGATCAACCAAGGGCTTCTCAAACAGGGAAAATTAGGCAACTTTCTTTAATGTTAAGAACACCAAACTGGCCGGAGTTCTTGGCATATTTGTAGGACACTAAGAAATAATGTTTAACATGATAAAGATTTAACTGACCTTAAGTACTATTTGTAATATTAGTTATCTGTAATAAGCCCAGATGGAATCAGTCTGTTGTATCTGCTTGTGATCATTGAACCTCTTCCAAAAAGGTTTCTATAGAAACTGAAGTGCATGGTCCTCCTTAACAATAATGCTTGAACAATTTGCGTTAACAGCTATTGACTCCATCTAATATCCACAATTAATGAAGAGGAGAAGCATTTGCTTCTCAATTGGTTTAATTGGTTACTGATATAATTGATGAACCAATTGTTTACTGATATACCCTGGACAGAGTAAACAGTCTGAAACATTTGCTGCAAGTGCATTGTGTCAATTGGTTTCACAGAGAGCACAGGCAAACATTTAAAGACAGATTTAAAGTCTGAAGAAGGGTCTCAACCTAAAACATCACCTATCCCTTTTCTCCAGAGATGCTGTCTGACCCGCTGAGCTACTCCAGCTTTTTGTGTCTATCTTTCGGTTTAAACAGCATCTGCAGTTCCTTCCAACACACTTTCTCTATTAATTTATTTGTTGAAGCTGTAAAATCATTCAGAAATTTTTGATTTCTAAAAGTATTCAGAGCGAGCAAATTTGCAGTTTACAATCTAGTTTATTGTCACGTGTACCGAGGTATCGTGAAAATTTGTGTGAGGAGGAACTGCAGATGCTGGTTTAAACGAAAATGCTGGAGTAACTCAGCGGGACAGGCAGCATTTCTGGAGAGAAGGAATGGGTGACTTTTCGGGTCGAGACACTTGTTCAGACCAAAGATCTTATAGCGGAGCAAGATAGATCACTCCTTCTAAATGCAATGGGCTGACATGTAGTACGCAACGGAACGGAATGGAACGTGGGCCTTTTTTTCATCCATTTCCGAAACCGGACCCGACCCGACCCGACCCGACACGTAGTGTAATCAACGTTGCGTGGGAACAGTTTGTGTTAATAAATTAAAATTCTGAAAATGAAGAGAAGATTTTTACCAAATAACTTTTCTTTTTATGAGAATGTTTCCGTAACCGGCTTCCTTCCCCCGCACTAGTATCTTTGCTCCGCTACGGGATCTTTGGGGTGGAGACGGAAGCCGGTTACGGAAATGGGCCCGAAAATTACCCATGAATCTGCCCATGTCCGTACTATGTCTTTTTCGTCGAGTGACCTATCTTGCTTGCTATAGGATCTTTGGTTCAGACTGGTTAGGTATAAGGGAACGAGAGATATAGATGGTGATGCGGAGAGATAAAGAACAATGAATGAAAGATATGCAAAAATGTAACAATGATAAAGGAAACAGGTCATTGTAAACTGTTTGGAGGGTGAAAATGAGAAGCTACTGCGATTTGGGTGGGAGATGGATAGAGAGACAGGGAATGCCGGGGCTACCTGAAGTGAGAGAAATCAATATTCATCCCACTGGGCTGTAAGCTGCACTAGCAATATATGAGAGGCTGTTCCTCCAATTGGCGTTTAGCCTCACTCTGACAATGGAGGAGATCGAGGACAGAAAGGTCTGTGTGGGAATGGGAAGGAGAATTCAAGTGTCCAGCAACTGGGAGATCAGGTTGGTTCAGGCGGGCTGAGCGAAGGTGTTCAGCGAAATGATCGCCCAGTCTGCGTTTGGATCATTGAGAAGAACATTTATGGCATCGCCCAGTGTGCGTTTGGTCTCACCCACCGATGTATAAGAGTCCACATCTTGAACAACGGATACAGAAGATGAGGTTGGAAGAGATGCAAGTGAATCTCTGCCTCACCTGAAGGGACTGTCGGGATCCCTGGACAGTGTTGAGGGAGGAGGTAGACGGCAGGTGTTGCATCTTCTGCGGTTGCAGGGGAAGGTACCTGAGGAGGGGGTTGTTTGGGTGGGAAGGGATTGAGCTAAACAAGGAGTTGTGGAGGGAACGGCCTCTGATGAAGGCGGAAAGGGGTGGAGATGAGAAAATCTGGCTAGTGGTGGGATCCCGTTGGAAATTTTGGAGGATAATGTGTTGTATGCGACGGCTGATGGGGTGCAAGGTAAGGACTAGGGAGACCATTCCTTCTCTCATAGGTTCTGCCTGTCCCACTGAGTTACTCAGCTTTTTGTGTCTATCTTCGGTTTAAACCAGCATCTGCAGTTCCTTATTACACAAGGACTAGGGGACCTCTGCGTCTGTTGCGACTAGGGGGAAGGGGGAGCAGTTGCGGAGCTGCGGGGTACCGAGGAGACACGAGTGAAGGTGTAGAGGTCCACGCGTTGTGTACACTCTCTGTTTCCTTATTAATCGATACAGCCCCGCACTCACGCACATTCAGTTAATATTCAGCTAAAAACCTTGCTGTCGTGAGCAAACCAGTTAACCTCCAACTCTTTTGTTCTCTAATCTCACCACGGCCCCGAACCCCTAACTCCATGATTGGTCGGCACAGATCACGCCAGTTCACGCGGGAGTTCAAGCTCAACAATCGAAGATTCGAGAGACAAGTGGCTCGGCCACAAGATGGCACCACAAGGGCCTCGTTTATAATGGGAGAGAGGAACCCCTATTCCCTAAAGAATGAGGACATCTCGAATGTTCTGGTATGGAACACCTCATCTTGGGCGCGGAAGCGGAGTAGACAGGAATTGGGAGCAGGCTATAGAGTCTTTGCAGGAAGCAGGGTGGGAAGAAGTGTAGTCGAGATAGTTGTGGAAGTCAGTGGGTTTGTAATGGACGTCAGTCTATTTGTAAAGTCTATTTATTGTGATGGGGACTGTGAGATCAAGAAAGGGGATGGAGGTGTCGGAGATGGTCCAAGTAAATTTGAGTGCAGGATGTAAATTGGTTGTGAAGTTGATGAAGTCCATGATTTCTGCACATGGGCGCAGGAGGTAGCACTGATGCAGTCGTCAATGTAACGGAGATAGAGTTCGGGGATAGGGATTGTTCAACGTAGGATTGTTCACCATACCCTACAAAGAGGCAGGCATAGCTGGGGCCTATTTAAGGGTATGAATGAGATCAGCAAAAAATAGAACAGAGCAGCTGGATCGTTATTTCTACCTCCAACAATGACTGATTTTAATATTAACTCCAAAGAGGCATTTTGAGCAGGGCATTTCCTGGTTTAAATTGAAGATAAACACAGAAAGCTGGAGTAACTCAACGGGTCAGACAGCATCTCTGGAGAAAAGGAAATTCTGGTTTACTTTAAACAGTGTTGCTGGATCTTTAACACTGACCTTAAGTAGCAGAACAAGCAAATGGATAAGGATGCTCTGTCTGTTCCAGAGCTAAACTGGAGTTTAACACGGATTATGCATTGAAATCCTGATCCGGGAATTGAGCTCAAAACCTATGACTCAAAACGTAGATAAACAGACAACTGGCTCTCTCATGTCAATCCGTGTTCCTTCTCTTTGTTTGAAATCTTATGAGCGTTGTTACTCAGCATAAGTTCCGAACTGGGTGCATTGATTTTCGCATGGCCAAGACTTCAGAAGGAAAACGTCACCTTGAAGCCAAGAAAAGCACATTCTCCATGGAACACTGAAGTCAATAAGCTTCCATGAGCGTAGTCAGATTGAAACTAAATAAGTTTTAAACTCTGATGTTGAAATTGCTGATTTTTTTACTTGCGAAGAAAAGCAAACATGGTAAGCCTATCTAAGTGGTTGGCATTTAAAATTCCTGAGATTAATTCAGTGGGAATTTTTTTTCTTTCCCCTTTTTGTCCTGAGGAAGCTGATTTATTGCGTTATCATTTGTCAAGCTTCGATATCCTGTGTGAAGCTATCCAAGTCTATGCTTCATCGAAGGTACACAAAAATGCTGGAGAAACTCAGTGGGTGTAGCAGCATCAATGGAGCGAAGGAAATAGGCGACGTTTCGGGCCAAAACCCTTCTTCAGACTGATAGGGGGTGGGGGGGAGAAGGAAGGAAAAAGGGAAGAGGAGGAGCCCGAGGGCGGGGGGATGTGCGGAGACAGCACGAGGGTTAAGGAAGGGGAGGAGACAGCAAGGGCTTGCAAAACTGGGAGAATTCAATGTTCATGCCATCCGGACGCAAGCAACCCAGGCGGAATATGAGGTGCTGTTCCTCCAATTTCCGGTGTTGCTTCATCTGAATGGACATGCATGGTGGTGGAACCCAGACACTGAGTGCAGCTTGGCTCTGGGACGGCTGAATATCCCCATAACAAATCCAGATATCCACACATCAAAATGAACTCCTTGCTTGTACCAGATCACGATGCAATACCCACTCCATCATTCAGTATTTGTTCTGTGCCTCGACACAAAATGCTCAAGTAACTCAACGGGTCAGACAGCATCTCTGGAGAGAAGGAATAGGTGACGTTTCCAGTTGAGACCCTTCTTCAGACCCTTCTTCAGCAGTCTGCAGAGTTACTCCAGCCTTTGTTTAAACCAGCATCTGCAGTTCGTTCTTGCACATTTATTCTTAGCCTCCTACCCCTCGAATGTACCAACGCCCTATGCATGGTGATGCATCCGATGCATCCGATGCGCATGGAGTTGAGTCTACTTCAAGTGGGGCGATGCCGAAGGTGTCTGCAACCTGTTGGTGTATTCAGTCTTTTTCTTGCTCTGAAACTCAGATAAACAGGCATGGATAAACTCTTGCACAGCTCATAAACGAATATCATGCCACCACAACCAGAGAGCAGTGTGAACTACGATCCATCTCTTTGCTGACCTTGCACTATTCTTGTTCAGATTTTGCTGCCTTCACCTTGCACTAGACGTTATTCCCTTATCATGTATCAGTACACTGTAAATGTCTCGATTGTAATCATGTATTGTCTTTCCGCTGACTGGATGGCACGCAACACAATGTAACTCCATTACATTGACAACTGCATCGGTGCCACCTCCTACATCCATGCAGAACTCATGGACTTCATCAACTTCACCACCAATTTTCATCCTGCACTCAAATTTACTTGGACCATCTTCGACATCTCCCTCCCCTTTCTTGATCTCCCAGTCTCCAACACAGGAAATAAACTGATGACTGACATCTATTACAAACCCACTGACTCCTACAACTATCTCGACTACACTTCTTCCCCACCCTGCTTCCTGCAAAGACTCTATCCCCTAATCCTAATTCCACCGTCTATGCTATATCTGCGCCCAAGATGAGTGTTCCATACTAGAACATCCAAGATGTCCTAATTCTTTAGGGAATAGGGGTTCCCCTCTCACATCATAGATGAGGCCCTCACTTGTGTCTCCTCGGTACCCCACAGCTCCCCTTCCCCCTAGTCGCAACAGAGACAGAGTCCCCTTAGTCCTTGTGTAAGAAGGAACTGCAGATGCTGGTTTAAACCGAAGATAGACAGAAAAAGCTGTAGCAGCTCTGCGGGACATGTAGCATCTCTGAGTGAAGGAATGGTCCCCTATCCTTACTTTCCACTCCATCAGCCATCACATTCAACACATTATCCTCCGAAATTTCCGCCACCTCTAACAGGATCCCACCACTAGCCACATTTTCCCATCGCCACCCCTTTCCACCTTCTGCAGAGGCCGTTCCCTCCGCAACTCCCTGGTTAACTCATCCCTTCCCACCCAAACCACTATCTCCCCAGGTACCTTCCCCTGCGATTGCAGAAGATGCAACACCTGTCCCTATACCTCCTCCCTCAACTCTATCCAGGGACCCTGACAGTACAAAGGGGAAATCATGCTTGACTAATCTTCTGGAATTTTTTGAGGATGTAACTAGGAAAATGGACAAGGGAGAGTCAGTGGATGTAGTGTACCTGGACTTTCAGAAAGCATTTAATAAGGTCCCACATAGTAGATTAGTGGGCAAATGAGGGCACATGGTATTGGGGGTGGAGTGCTGACATGGATTGGTTGGCCGAAAGGAAACAAAGAGTAGGGATTAACGGGTCCCTTTCAGAATGGCAGGTAGTGATTAGTGGGGCACCGCAAAGCTCAATGCTGGAACCACAGCTATTTACAATGTACATCAATGATTTGGATGAAGGGATTCAAAGTAAAATTAGCAAATTTGCAGATGACACAAAACTTGATGTCAATGTGAACTGTGAGGAGGATGCTATGAGAATGCAGGGTGACTTGGACAGGTTGGGGGAGGGGGCAGACGCATGGCAGATGAAGTTTAATGTGGATAAATGTGAGGTTATCCACTTTGGTATCTAAAACAGGAAGGCAGATTACTATCTAAATGACATCAAGTTGGGAAAAGTGGAAGTACAACGGGATCTGGGGGTCCTTGTTCATCAGTCTATGAAAGTAAGCATGCAGTGAAGAAAGTGAATGGCATGTTGGCCTTTATAACAAGAGGAGTCAAGTATAGGAGCAAAGAGGTCCTTCTGCAGTTAGTGAGATCTAGTGAGACCACACCTGGAGTATTGTGTGCTGTTTTAGAATAGAATATAATCTTTATTTGCCACGCAACCAGGGTTGTTGGTATTTGGGTTCGGTACATGATGGTACACTACTTTAGTCACATTAACACACACACATAATTAGATCTACATCTCCGAATACAGATTTGAAAAATTCTCTTTTAAGGGGCCTTCTCTTCTATTGCTACTCTCCTCTTTCTCTCTTCCTTTTTTTATTTTTTATATACACACTTCACGTTTTTCTACTCTCTGCCATCTATTTTTCCACTTTTTCCCCTTTCTATTGCTTTCTTTTTCTTGATCTGCTTACTTTTTTCTTATAACATAAAACTAGAGGTTGTACATAGAATGGATTACGGTATTACATAGTTGGCACCTAAAATTAGGCGCCACTGTACTGTTTTATGCTGTATTAACTTCTAATAAAATAAACAAAAAAAAAAAAACAAAAAAAAAAAAACACACATAACAACACAGATCACAGTAATAGACTGCATCCATACCACATCACAAATCACAAATCTCACCAACAGAACATAGTGCAAAAGAACAGACAAAGACCATAGACAAGACACTATATACATCAAGAGTCCTTAGTGTTGTCTGTTATTGGAGGGAATTGAGTGTTCTTATTGCTGAGGGGAAGAAGCTGTTTTTAAAACGGGTGGATTTTGTGGCAAGTGACCTGAGGCGCCTCCCTGAAGGGAGAGACTGGAAAAGGTGGTTTGCTGGATGGGAGGGGTCCGAGATGATCTTTATTGCCCGTTTTGAGGTACGTTGGAGGTAAATGGAATGGATTGAGGGGAGGGGGGAGTTGATGATCCTGGAGGCCTTGGCGACAATGCACTGTAATCTGTGTAGTGAGTGACTGGTCCACTAATTTAGTCCCCTAATTTGTGGAAGGACATTCTTGCTATTGATGGAGTGCAGCGTAGGTTTACAAGGTTAATTCCCGGGCTGGCGGGACTGCCATATGCTGAGAGAATGGAGCAGCTGGGCTTGTACACTCTGGAGTTTAGAAGGATGAGAGGGAATCTTATTGAAACATATAAGATTGTTAAGGGTTTGGACACACTAGAGGCAGGAAACATGTACCCGATGGTGGGGGAGTCCAGTACCAGGTGCCACAGTTTAAGATTAAGGGGTAAGCCATTTAGAACATAGACGAGGAAACACTTATTCTCAAAGAAAGTTGTGAGTCTGTGGAATTCTCTGCCTCAGAGGTCGGTTCTCTGGATACTTTCAAGGGAGATCTAGATTGGGCTCCTAAAGATAGTGGAGTCAGGGGATATGGGGAGAGGGCAGGAACGGGGTATTGATTGGGGATGATCAGCCATGATCACATTGCATGGCGGTGCTGGCTCGAAGGGCCGAATGGCCCACTCCTGCACCTATTATCTATTGTCATTTGTCTATTGTCAGTCCTTTTAGGTTAGGCAGAGGTTCACTTGCACCTCCTCCAACCTCATCTACTGTATCTGTTCAAGATGTAGACTCTTATACATCGACGAGACCAAACGCAGACTGGGTGATCGTTTCACGGAACACCTTCGCTCAGCCCGCCTGAAACTGCCTGATCTCCCGGTTGCTGGACACTTTAATTCTCCTTCCCATTCCTACACTGACCTTTCTGTCCTCGGTGTCTAATGTCAGTGAGGCTAAACGCAAATTGGAGGAACAGCATCTCATATTTCACTTGGGCAGCTTACAGCCCAGTGGTATGAATATTGGCTTCTTTCACTTTAGGTAGCCCTGGCATTCCCTCTCTCTCTATCCCTCCCCCACCCAGTCGCACCAGCTTCTCATTTTCGCCTGACAAACAGCTTACAATGACCTGTTTCCTTTGTCACTGTTATTTTTTTGCATATCTTTCATTCATTGTCCTTTATCTCTCCACATCACCATCTATATCTCTTGTTTCCTTTATCCCTAAACAGTCTGAAAAAGGGTCTCGACCCAAAACGTCACCCATTCTTTCAGCCTGTCCTGCTGAGTTACTCTGGCTTTTATTGTCTATCTTCGGTTAAAACCAGTACCTGCAGTTCTTTCTTAAACACCTTAAAAATATCATATGCTTTTCTGTGCAGAGGATACTAATACATTTTAAATTCGCTTTACAATAAAGAGATCGTGGGAGAGATGAGGACTAATTAAATGGCGTTGAGTTAGTGTCAGCTATTTGGATTGCAAACATGTATTTTATAAGTAACCTATACATCAGATTGCATATTGCGCTCACTGGGATGAGAATGTGATGTTTAGATTACAGGCCCACTCAGTACTGACAATGCATCGTAGTAGAAAGAATAGACTATACTGAACAGTGGGGCATAATCTAATGTCATATAATGTTATTGATATTCATATTTTCAATGTGTAACTACTCCAGAAATATGGGTGCAAATAAGAAATCAAATAAGGATTTCTCACAGTTAAAGCCCTGTCCCATGGTATGAGTTCATTCCAAGAGCTCCCCCGAGTTTAAAAAAAATCAAACTCATGGTAAGCATGGAGAATGAACTACATCTCCGAATAAAGATTTGAAAATTTCTCTTTTAAGGGGCCTTCTCTCCTATTTCTACTTTCCACTTTTTCTTTTTTTTATATACACACTTCACGTTTTTCTATTCTCTACCATCTATTTTTCCTCTTTTTCCCCTTTCTATTGTTTTCTTTTTCTTGTCTTGCTTACTTCCTTCTCAAAACATAAAACTAGAGGTTGTACATAGAATGGATTACGGTATGACATAGTTGGCACCTAAATTTAGGTTCCACTGTACTGTTTTGTACTGTATTAACTTCTAATAAAATAAAAAAAAACAAAAAAAAAAGCATGGAGAATGAACGTAGCGGGTACATCGGAGCTCCGGGACGTCCCTTAACGGCTCGTAACGCTAACAGCAGGTACTCGGGAAGACTCGTTAACGGCAGGTAAGCACGGGAAGAATCGTGAAGATTTTTCAACATGTTGAAAAGCCCCGAGTACCGACGAGCGGCCATTACCATCTCCGAGTTCGAATCAGGGCAAACTTGGGAGAGCTCTTGGAATGAACTCATACCGTGGGACAGGGCTATTAATGTGTGAAATGTGCCAGTTCTCTCGTAGCTGCAAGAAATGGTGGTTTGTTGGCTGGATCCCTGTTCTAAATGCTTCGAATGGCATGAATTTGTAAAACTTGTGTCCTTGATCTGAACTCTTCTCACGACAAAAAAGCTACATTTCGCCCGTTTCAGTTTAAAATAAATTTTACTAACTTCTTGAGAATTAATTGCCAAACCCCTTGACACTGAAAGTTGGTTATCTTAACCCATATTCCTTTAGATTTTAATTGTATACTTCTAAAATTGTAAGGCTGGATCTGAATTCACTTTTGTCTATTTGCCCTGTTTTTATTTCTCTTCCTGTACATAATCCACTACTCAAGTTATACTCCTCTCTCTATGGATTATCACCGTGTCGTGGTGGAGAAGCTTGTGTGGTCCTGAGATCCTGAGAGCGATGCCGTCTGGAGCTATGCTCCTGGTAGGGTCGCCCATGGTGGTAAAGTCGAGGGAGAGATCTCTGACAAAGAGCAATCCAACCAAGACCTCAACGGTGGAACAGGCGGAGGATGATGGCTGACCTTAGTGGAGCGTCACAATGGCTTGGAAGGTGGATGAAGGCTGCGGCAGAAAAGTGTCACCGGATGTCTTGGCTCCAATGCCATTGGATCCTGACCCAGATCTGTCAAGGATCCAATGGCACCAGTCTCCCCACGTTAAACAAAGTCACAAACACAGACGTCCTCCATATAGGGAATGCACCCTGGAGACATCCATGGTCAGCCATGACCGAAAGGGGCCTAAGAAGAAGAACTCCTTTCTCAGTACATCAACCTGGTGGTTATGGAGAGACAGGTTATTTTCCTTGCTGATATTCCTCCTTCTCCTCAACAGTACCTTTATCTGTTCCTCCTTCCAGCAACTTACTGTGCAAAAACTTAAACTTAAAACTTAAGATTCCATAAATAATGTTTAGTGCAAGGTAAAACCAGCAAAGTCCAATCAAGGATAGTCTGAGGATCACCAACGAGGTAGATAGTAGTTCAGCACTGCTCTCTGGTTGTGGTAGGATGATTCAGTTGCCTGATACAGCTGGGAACAAACTGCCTCTGAATCTGAAGGTGTGTGTTTCACACTTCTATACCTTGTGCCTGATGGGAGAAGGGAAAAGTGGCCAGGGTGTGATTCATCCTTGATTATGTTGTTGGCCTTGCTGAGGCAGCGTGAGGTATAAATGGAGGCAATATGTAATCCTCCGCCATTTCCGCCACCTCCAACGTGACCCCACCACTCGCCACATCTTCCCATCTCCCCCCATGTCTGCCTTCCGCAAAGACCGCTCCCTCCGCAACTCCCTTGTCAATTCTTCCCTTCCCTCCCGAACCACCCCCTCCCCGGGCACTTTCCGTTGCAACCGCAAGAAATGCAACACCTGTCCCTTCACCTCCCCCCTCGACTCCGTTCAAGGACCCAAGCAATCGTTCCAGGTGCGACAAAGGTTCACCTGTATCTCCTCCAACCTCATCTACTGCATCCGCTGCTCTAGGTGTCAACTGATTTACATCGGGGAGACCAAGCATAGGATGGGCGATCGTTTCGCCAAACACCTCCGCTCAGTCCGCAATAACCAACCTGACCTCCTGGTGGCTCAGCACTTCAACTCCCCCTCCCATTCCCAATCCAACCTCTCTGTCCTGGGTCTCCTGCATTGCCAGAGTGAGCAACAGCGGAAATTGGAGGAACAGCACCTCATATTCCGCCTGGGGACCTTGCGTCCGGATGGCATTAACGTTGAATTCTCCCAATTTTGCTAGCCCTTGCTGTCTCCTCCCCTTCCTTAACCCTCTAGCTGTCTCCTCCCACCCTCCCATCCGCCTGCCCCCGGGCTCCTCCTCCTCCCCTTTTCCTTCCTTCTCCCCCCCCCCCCACCCCCCCATCAGTCTGAAGAAGGGTTTCGGCCCGAAACGTCGCCTATTTCCTTCGCTCCATAGATGCTGCTGCACCCGCTGAGTTTCTCCAGCAACTTTGTGTACCTTCGATCTTCCAGCATCTGCAGTTCCTTCTTGAACGCAATACATAGGCCAATGTGCTCAATATCCAGTAACAATTCATAGGAAGGACAGAAAAAGTTGGGCCTCTCTTGGAGCTCTTCTGCCACAAATCCCATAACCATCTGCATCAAGTAGCTCAAAAGCAGGATGGGATTTCAGGGATCTGGTGCTGGCGACATTCCCACTCCCATCCACCAGCACTATGCAATGAAGGCCAGCCAGCACGTGGTTCCCCATTGAATCAGCACTAGAAACAATCTCATCATCATAACACAGGATAGTTGGAGTCAGTAACGTTTGTTCTTATCTAATACTCAAACAATTTTAACCTGACTAATATGAATAATAAATTATCAAAATTCTTACCGTCAACATGTGTATGTTGTAACTCCTAAACAAAGCCAGGACTAGAGGGTGTGAGCTGTAAGGAGAGGATGAGTAGCCTGTGACTCTATTCCTTGGAGCGTAGGAGGATGAGCGGTGATCTTGTAGAATGTGTATGAAATCAGGAGAGGAATAGATCGGGTAGATGCACAGGGTCTCTTGCCCAGAGTAGGGGAATCGAGGACCAGGGGACACAGGTTTAAGGTGGGGGAAAAGATTTAACAGGGAGCTGGTGGGGGTAACTTTTTCACACAAAGGGTGATGGTATGGAACAAGCTGAGGTAGTTGAGGCTGGGTCTATCCCAACATTTAAGAAACAGTTAGACAGGTACATGGATAGGACAAGTTTGGAGGGATATGGACCAAAGGTGGGCAGGTGGGACTAGTGTAGCAGGGACATTGTTGGTTGTTGTGGGCAAGTTGGGCCGTAGGGCCTGTTTCCACACTGTATCACCCTATGACTCTATGACTCTGTGAATGATCCATACTGCCACTGATACTGAATAGCCAAGTAGCATATTGTTATGTCCCTTATGAACAATAGCTCTGTGGCCAAATTAAATGGAGCCTTCTATCCCGATTTAGGGATTATATGGTGCTGCTCACTATTACACACATTTTTCAAAGCTGTGTTTAAGTCAGATTAAACAAGAGTGCTTTTGCCAACATTGTATCGACAGGATTGGAGATAAAGTGAGTAATATAACTTGGCAAGCAAGCAAGCAAACAAGCCATGGTACAGCAAATAGCTGAATAACTATTGTTGCACAACTGGTGGCACGGTGGTAAAGTTGTTGTGTTATAGTGCTTGCAGCGCCGGAGACCCGGGTTCGATCCCGACTATGGGGTGCTGTCTGTACGGTCTCCCCGTGACCTGTGTGGGTTTTCTCCGAGATTTTCGTTTTCCTCCCTCACTCCAAAGATGTACAGGTTTGTAGGTTAATTGGCTTGGTGTAAATGTAAATTATCCCTAGTAATTATCCCATTAGTCTAGGATGGTGTTAGTGTGCGGGGATCGCTGGCCAGCGTGGACTCGGTGGGCTGAAGGGCCTGTTTCTGCACTGTATCTCTAAACTACACTAATCTGAGTATACAGAGCAAAAGTGTCAATGTTACCAAACATGGTCAGAAACAAAATCAGTACTCCCCAAGAGAAAAACAATTTCAAGGTAAAAATACAGGGAGTGGAAGATGCAAACATTACTTAAAATCAACCTATTGCTTAATGCAATCCGATAACAAGACTTGCTTTACAGGAGAAATATCAATCATCCCCAATCTCTCTGCGAACAACAGTTTAAAGAATATACTAGTAATTCGTATTAGGTTTCAAGGTTTCAAGGTCAGTATCATCTAACACAACTTAACAAGCCAGTGGATGGGGATTTGTTTCCCTCCTACTTTCAAAGAAGGAATCGAAGATAATTAAAAAAAAACACTTCAGTTCAGTTTAGTTTATTGTCCTGTGTGGGTATTGTGAAAGCTGCCATTGCATTCTATCCAGTTAGCTGAAAGGCAATACATTATTACAATTGAGCCATTTACAATGATTAGGGAATAATGTTTAGTGCAAGTTAAAGGCAGCAAAATCCGATCAAGGATAGTCCGAGGGTCACCAATGAAGTAGATAGTGCTGAACCACTTGCTTTCCTAGTCTCATATACGCATCACATTAAGGTTTGCTCTCCGAGCTAGGCTTTGGTTTGTAGAAGATTGGAATTTCCGCTTGAAAAGTCAGTGGTAGATTATTCAAAAAGATCATATTTTATCCTTTAAACTTTCCAGGGAGAAAGGCATTGCTCAGTTTCAGTAAAATGACAAGTTAAGTAGTGTTATTTCATGATGATCAATCAGGCCGTGAACTAGAATGCCTTTTCATATTCTCACCTAATTTGTCTTGAAATCTTCACAAGCAGAGATAATTACAAACTGGAATTTCCTCCTAATTGAGCATTTGACAACTGGGTATTTGTAACTGCAAAATATAAAATCGCTGCATAGTGTTAATAGCATTGATGGAATAGAATGGCCATTAGCTGAATTAATCACTAAACATTTATATGACTACTCTCTCTGCAAACTTTTATTCAATCATCTGTCTACTTTTTCTTTCTTCAACTCTCAAAATAATGCTTACCTTTCCCATAACTCTGTTTAAACTCCTCTAATCAGCCTTCAGCCATTATGTACTTAAACTGTTCTTGATAGTTCCAATAAAGGCAGGGAGTAAGTTATAGCTGTTCTTTCTTTTTAACCTGTCACTATCTTCCACCTGGTTGACCACACCATCATCTCCCAGTACTTCTCCCCCATCAAATATTGGAATTGCAATTATCTGCTTGAACTAACATTAAGTTGAATTAACACACCATTCAACTTAACATTCCATAAACACACAAATGGTGGTGGGTGTATGGAACAAGCTGCCAGAGGAGGTAGTTGAGGCAGGGACTATCCCAATGTATCAGAAACAGTTAGACAGGTACTTGGAGAGGACAGGTTTGGAGGAATATTGGCCAAATACAGGCAAGTGGGACTAGTGTAGATGAGGCTTCTTGGCCGGTGTGGGCAAGTTGGGCCGAAGGGCCTGTTTCCACACTGTATCACTCTATGGCTTGATAACTACCATTAGCTACTGTACCCAATCTAGAAGTGTAAATTCCACACCCCTAGGGATACATCCTAATTCTCCTCCCACCTCAAATTCCTCCCTTGATGCAGCTCCAAAAAAAACAGCTCACTTTTCATATGTGTGACAACAATGTTTAATTCTTTTTCACCATTACCCATCATTGGACCAAACCAACAACATGACTTCATGTGTAGGGAAGAACTGCAGATGCTGGTTTAAATCAAGATAGACACAAAATGCTGGTGTAACTCAGCCGGACAGGCAGCATCTCTGGAGAGAAGGGATGGGTGACGTTTTGGGTCAAAATCCTTCTTCAGACTGAAGAAAGGTCTGGACCCGAAATGTCACCCATTCCTTCTCTCCAGTGATGCTGCCCGTCCAGCTGAGTTACACCAGCATTTTGTGTCTAACATGACTTCATATGTGTTTTCATCCCACAGTACTCCTACCTCAGTAAATATTTTGATATCTACATTCTTCAGTTTCATTCTCAACTCTTCAGATAATGGAGTGCTTTGTCTGCATACAACATGACCCATTGAATGTCATGGAATGAGATATGTGTCAGGAAATTATCATCTCCAAGGAAGAGTCAAACTGTCTCCCATTGACGTTCAATGGTATGATTATCACCATTAGATGAGACTCTTCAAAAGCTTTTCAATATATAAAAGGACAATCCATAACAACGTTCAAGAGGTTGAACACTGAAGGTGGCATGGTGGCGCAGAGGTAGAGCTACTGCCTCAGAATTAAAGAACATTCTTTTCAGAAGGAGATGAGGAGAATCTTCTTTCTAATATGAAATATCAATTATGTTTTTGAGCGTATTTTGACTATTTTGTCTCAATCATGGACACAGAGTAATAAGAGAATGTCATATCTGATCGAAGCATTGAATTGCCATCACTGAAGCATTTCCCATTAAACCTGCTTTGTCCTTATCCTAGTCCCAGCATAACATTTAAATACACAGCTGATCCTCATGCATGGTGCTACCCATGTTAACCTCCATATAATGTATCCCACATCATTGTAGACTGTATCATTGTATCCCGCGTAATGAATGGCATTTGCTTTGAGTGATCTTTTTTAAATTAATGTTTTTTTTTCTATTATTTCCATTATCTAGACATAATACTGAATTTTCGAACTACATACGTCAGCAAGTCTGGGCAGGTTGTCTATGATTCTCGGTCAATTTGTGTACATTATGCAACAACCTGGTTCTTCGTGGATCTTATAGCCGCACTTCCATTTGACCTCCTCTATGCATTCAATATCAATGTGGTGAGTCTATCCTCTGAGGAAATAACGGAAATACGCAAACTGCAGACCATCGTTTAAGTACACTAACTGTTAACTCTGCCTGTAGTTTCTTCAATTGTCCAGTGTTTACATTAAGTTAAGAGGCCGACTATATGAGTTCAGCGTGGACTAGATTGTGATTAAGCCTGTAAATGACTTGAATGAATTAATGAATTAATTAATAAGTTTATTGGCCAAGTATTCACATACAAGGAATTTGCCTTGGTGCTCCGCCCACAAGTAACAACATGACATACAGTGACAGTGAGGAATGACACATAAAACATTAAACATTAAATGTTATACATTAAAATATTAAACACATCTTGCACATATTTAAATGTTTTTTTTAAATGATTTCCTTTGCACTTTCCCGCATGTGTGCAAAGACTAGTGTTGGATACAAATTGAAGGGCAGGAAGAGATTAAGTGGTCCACTAAGTCTGACGAATAATTGTGAGCATTGAAGCCCATAGCCCCCTACCCAAGGACAGCACGCAGAAGAAAGAAGTCGCTGAGTAGATACTGTGGTGCAAGTGTAGTCTGATTAACTGTGGGACTGAAGTGCCTTCAGTTTAGCTAGAAGTGCTGAGCAGTGTAATGGACCTTCCCACACCATTTGTGGTTGACCTAAGATGAGTGTTTGTCGCACTATACTCGCTATAGTTTAGAAGAATGAGGGGGGGACCTCATTGAAACATACAGAATGATGAAAGACTTGGGTAGAGTGGATGTGGAGAAGATGTTTCCACTAGTTGAAGAGTTTAGGACTCGAGGTTCTCAGGATTTACAGAGTTGATGTGGACAAGCTTTTCCCTTTGAGAATAGGGAAGATTCAAACAAGAGGACATGACTTCAGAATGAAGGGACAGAAGTTTAGGGGTAATATGAGGGGGAACTTCTTTACGCAGAGAGTGGTGGCGGTGTGGAATGAGCTCCCAGTGGAAGTGGTGGAGGCAGGTTCACTGGTATCATTTAAAAATAAATTGGATAGGCATATGGATGAGAAGGGAATGGAGGGTTATGGTACGAGTGCAGGCAGGTGGGACTAAGGGAAAAAAAATGTGTTCGGCATGGACTTGTAGGGCCGAGATGGCCTGTTTCCGTGCTGTAATTGTTATATGGTTATATGGTTATATGGATTAAAGGATGTTCTTTTAGGAAAAATATGAGGAGGACTTTCTTTAGAGGGTGGTGAATCTGTGGAATTCTTTGTCACAGAAGTCTGTGGAGGCCATGTCAGTGGATATTTCTAAGGCAGCGATAAATAGATTCTTGATTAGTACGGGTGTCAGAGGTTATGGGGAGAATGGGGTTAGGAGGGATTGGTGGAATCAACGTATAACCATATAACCATATAACAATTACAGCACAGAAACAGGCCATCTCGACCCTACAAGTCCGTGCCGAACAATTATTTTCCCTTAGTCCCACCTGCCTGCACTCATACCATAACTCTCCATTCCCTTCTCATCCATATGCCTATCCAATTTATTTTTAAATGATACCAATGAACCTGCCTCCACCACTTCCACTGGAAGCTCATTCCACACCGCTACCACTCTCTGAGTAAAAAAAGTTCCCCCTCATGTTACCCTTAAACTTCTGTCCCTTAATTCTGAAGTCATGTCCTCTTGTTTGAATCTTCCCTATTCTCAAAGGAAAAAGCTTGTCCACATCAACTCTGTCTATCCCTCTCATCATTTTAAAGACCTTTATCAAGTCCCCCCTTAACCTTCTGCGCTCCAGAGAATAAAGACCTAACTTATTCAACCTATCTCTGTAACTTAGTTGTTGAAACCCAGGCAACATTCTAGTAAATCTCCTCTGTACTCTCTCTATTTTGTTGACATCCTTCCTATAATTGGGCGACCAAAATTGTACACCATACTCCAGATTTGGTCTCACCAATGCCTTGTACAATTTTAACATTACATCCCAGCTTCTATACTCAATGCTCTGATTTATAAAGGCTAGCATACCAAAAGCTTTCTTTACCACCCTATCTATATGAGATTCCTCCTTCAAGGAACTATGCACGGTTATTCCCAGATCCCTCTGTTCAACTGTATTCTTCAATTCCCTACCATTTACCATGTACGTCCTATTTTGATTTGTCCTGCCAAGGAGTAGCACCTTGTTTCTGATGAAGAACTTGATGGGCCGAATGGCCTAATTCTACTCCTGCCACGTATAATATGACCCAATGACCTTATAAATAATTTTCAGATTCATAGGTCTAACAAAAAAAAATACTGTGTGACTGAACCTCCAGATCAGTGTTTTCGATTCATACTCTATATCACCCAGTTTGGTCTCTTCACCCTTAACTCCTTCGGGGACAAATGGTATTTAGCCCTGGGGATGGGGCATAGACTGAAGAAGATGAAAGATGGAACTAAACCATCCTTGTGCCTGGGCTCTATATCCATGCACTTTGATGCATTCCACTGTTGAAACCAACTGAGCCGATGAAGATTTGAATTAAACATGCCAGCTTCTCAGTTGTGAAAGAAGGAACTGCAGATGCTGGTTTAAACCGAAGTTAGACCCAAAAGCTGGAGTAACTCAGCGAGTCAGACAGCATCTCTGGCGAAAAGGAATAGGTGATGTTTCTGAAGAAGAGTCACGACCAGAGATGCTGCCTGTCCCGCTGAGCTACTCCAGCTTTTTGTGTCTGTCTTTGGTTATATGCTTATCTACCTTGATGGCACAGCATGTTGTGGACCCTACAGGGGTTTGGAATGGGTTTATTTGGGGATACAGAACAGGCAGTGGTTCCAGCGAGGTGAAAATCAGCAGCTGCTTCAGTGGAAGATATTTTGTCTTTAATCAGAAGGCAAACTGACAACTGTTGGAAGCATATAAACAAAAGCTGCTGGGGAATTGAATTGCACGACCAGCCATGCTTGCTTATTTTTGATCAGATATATCCTTGAGTTACAGTTCACAGATTGTATTGGATATTACAAAATCTTTTAAGAATGTAATAGTCTAGATAAATCAGCCTGCTTCCCTCATGTGGATTGTTGAACAATTTGCTTTGAACAATTACTTCTGACACGAGAGATCTCCTTTGCAGGTGTGTGGGGCTCTGGGTGACTTGTTTCCATGGTATCTTCATGCAGGTGGTTGATGAAGCCTGTGTGTGGTGTGATGGGGTTTCAAGGCTACAATGGAGCATAACATTTGGAGCCGAGAATTCACTGGTTCACTTGGCTAGATGAGAATAGTCACATCCTAATGTGAAATTGCCCTTGTTGCAAGCACATCACCAATAGAACAATAATGCACTCAGTCCAGAAATTGTCAGCTAGGTGCTAAGGTAACATAATTCTACTCCAGCCAAAGGCAAATTCAACTTCCATTGTTTAGATCAGTTTAGTTTAGAGATACACCTTCGACCCACCGAATCCATGCCAATTAGTGATCCCCGCACCCTAACACTATCCTACACACACTAGGGCAGATCAGTGGCACAGCGGTAGAGTTGCTGCCTTACAGCGTTTGCAGTGCCGGAGACCCGGGTTCGATCCAGACTATGGGTGCTGTCTGTACGATGCTTGGGTATGTTCTCCCCGTGGTACGTACAACCTGCGTGGTTTTTCTTCATGGATCTTTGGTTTCCTCCCACACACCAAGGATGTACAGGTTTGTAGGTTAATTGGCTTGGTGTATGTGTAAATTGTCCCCAGTGTATGTACGATACTGTTAATGTGCGTGGATTGCTGGTCGTTGCCGACTCGGTGGGCCGAAGGGCCTGTTTCGATGTTGTATCTCTAAAATAAACTATAAACTAAACACTAGGGACAATTTACAATTACACCAAGCCATTTAAGCTACAAACTTGTACGTCTTTGTAGTGTGGGAAGAAACCGGACATCCCAGAGGAAACCCACATAAGTCATGGGGTGAACGTACAAACTCCGTACAGACAGCACCCACAGTCAGGATGGAACCCATTTCTCTGGCGTCGTAAAGCAGCAACTCTACCGCTGCGCCACCATGCCACCCATTTAATAATTGGCTGAATAATTTGGTGCAATAAATATATTATTTTTGATTCATTAGGCAGTACACTAATTATTTTCTTTCAAATGTATGTAATTATATAATCAAGCAATCCATCACCTTTTCTTTACATCCGTCCAATCTTATTAAACTTTCCTGGGCAAAGAAATATCTGACAATTAATCTCTTCAATTTACAAAAGTATTTTTGTCTTGTGGAAGTAAGCCTCATATTAAACTTAGTATTTCAACGCCTAAAGATCCGTTGATGTTATTTACTGGAAGGACAGGAAGATTTTTTAAAGTTACACCATTAAGGTAAAAATTAAAGGAATAACCGCTGATCAAAATTGAAGCATTTCTAATGTAGATTTAATAAATTTAAATCTGGCCATGGACCAGTAATAGTTCCACTTCTTCCATGAAACAAAAAGTGCATTTATTTAGAACAGTGGTTCTCAACCTTTTTTCAGTGATGAAATATTTTTTCAGCCAAGTACCCCCTAACCAGCGCAAAGCATTTTTGGTTGAAAAAAAAAGACTTAAAACAGAGCACTGTGCCATCAGTGTCTGATTTATTAAACTTTGGAACTGATAAACACATACAAAATTCAAACATTTGAAAAAAAACTATTTCGAACATTTTAAATGTTAATAATCCATGACTAAATTTATTGCAAATATTCCTCATCACTAAAATGTAGTGATTCAAACTAATGCAGTGAAAACAGTGACCATATAACCATTTAAAATTATAAAATGAACCATTTAAAACTCCATAAATGTGCAAAACACTGTTCATTTGTAGTGGTCTCTCTTGAACTATTTGGAAATAAAAAGATATAACTAAAAAAAAGAAAGAAATAATTAACTTAATTATAAATAAAGATTTGTGCACATAAAAATAATTATCAACATAAAGTGTCCTCTTTTGGGATCATAGTAAAGATCTGTGCTCAAAAAGAAATCATTAACTTAATTTTAAATAAAAGCAGAAATTGCTAAAAATAAAAAATAAAAATATTTATCATCGGTTTGCTAGATATGAACTGTTTTGGGAGAGAAAAATGCTCACGGCAGACCAAACGTGTTAAACAGAAATTGGTCAGATATTGAGCTTTACACAGTAAGAAATCATGTGAAATCATCACTGACTTTAATTTTAAATGAATGTACCTGTATGTTATACTGTTTAGTTTGGAGATACAACCAGACAGTCCACTGTACCTGTATGTTATACTGTTTAGTTTGGAGATCAGTCCACTGTACCTGTATGTTATACTGTTTAGTTTGGAGATACAACCAGATAGTCCACTGTACCTGTATGTTATACTGTTTAGTTTGGAGATACAACCAGATAGTCCACTGTACCTGTATGTTATACTGTTTAGTTTGGAGATACAACCAGACAGTCCACTGTACCTGTATGTTATACTGTTTAGTTTGGAGATACAACCAGATAGTCCACTGTACCTGTATGTTATACTGTTTAGTTTGGAGATACAACCACACAGTCACTGAGTTCGCACCGACCAGCGATTTTTGTTACAGATTTGACCATTTTATTTGGCGGCCAATCAATCGCTGTCTCTAAGGGGGTTGCATCCAATCACCAACCAGCTTGCTTTAAAATTCCCGTCCAATCAACAAATAGGTCTCCTCCCGTCCAATCAGCCGCTGTCTCCAAGGGCATTGTGTCCAATCACATAATGCAGTTTAATGGTAAGTAGCAGCTACGGTAAAGGTTGGAAGCCAGTGGAGCTACTGACAGTCAAACGGGAGGGAGCAGGAGAGATTCACACAGTGTACAATCCATAGCACCTAGTGTACAATTTCATAATATATACTAAATAACTGGGCTGACACACCTTGGCTGGGAACCTGGGGTTCACCAAAATTGTTCCCAATTGGGCCCCGCACATCGTAAGGCCGGCCCTGTATATTTAGGCCTATATTTTAAAATCTCACGTACCCCCTGGAGTGCCTTCACGTACCCCCAGGGGTACGCGTACCCCCATTTGAGAACCACTGATTTAGAATATCAGATTTGGGAAGTGTATTTTCCATCCCCACATGTAAAGGGCTTCCAGGAATATATAGGCACAGCACAACTGGTGGAAGCAGATTTAGAAGGAACTCACATTAATACCCTTAGAATCTGCTCATGTGTTTCAACAGAAACAAGTTACTTTTGAAGTTTAGTCATAAATAAGGTCATAAATGATAGGAGCAGAATTAGGCCATTTGGCCCATCAAGTCTACTCTGCCATTCAATCGTGGCTGATCTATCTCTCCCTCCTCACCCCATTCTCCTGCCTTCTCCCCATAACTGCGACACCCATACTAATCAACAATCTATCTATCTATGCCTTAAAAATATCCATTGATTTGGCCTCCACAGCCTTCAGTGCGAAAGAATTTCACAGTTTAGTGCGGGTGTCAGGGGTTATAGGGAGAAGGCAGGAGAATGGGGTTAAAGGGGAGAGATAGTTCAACCATGATTGAATGGCAGAGTAGACTTGATGGGCCGAATGGCCTAATTCTGCTCCTATCACTTATGACCTTATGACTTTATGCGTGGTTGCTGCAGAAAGCAGAAAGGGGGAGAGGCGAAGATGTGATTGGTGATGGAGCTGACAAAACCACATTGGTGAGTTTGGAGTCCTGCATGGGCCAAGCATAGTAGTTTCCTCCAATGAAGGCCACAGCTGAAGCTCGGTCTTCAGAGAAGGAATTGTGTCGGCCTTACCAGCCTGGACTTGCAGGGAATTTGTGGCCCACGTCAATAAATACTAACCTTGCAGACTATGCCCACTGTGGCTGTGGTCACATTTAAAAATAAGACAATTGCTCGTTTATTACCATCAACTGTGTGTTGAGCTGAAAAATACTTGTCGAAATTTGACCAATTTCCCTCCTGGGATAAATATAGTTCTATCGTATGTAATTCATATTGTATGGTATCTAATTGAGATTTATTTCCACAGTATTTTGGTGTTCACCTGCTAAAGACGGTGCGTTTACTGCGACTACTGCGGCTGCTTCAGAAACTGGACCGCTACTCCCAATACAGTGCCGTGGTGCTCACCCTCCTCATGTCCATGTTTGCTCTGATCGCACACTGGATGGCCTGCATCTGGTACTTCATTGGGCAGAAGGAAATTGAAGTCAATGACCTGTCCACCTGGGAGATTGGTGAGTAGTGGCACTTGCGCAGTTTGGATTAGATTGCCAGTGTGCAAGGCAACATCGGTATTCTGCCCTGGATCTACTGAGGTCAATATCAACCATTGCCTAGAGGATCTTGATTCCTTTGGTGTTTTTTTTTCCATAAAAGGTAGAAGCTGGTATATTAAATATCCGCTACATATAAACTACACAACGATCAACTGACATACCATGAGGTATTATTTTCAACAATGTATGGTATTACAAACAGTACACTCTCCTAAATGTCACAGGAGGCAATTGGTTCTTGGTTATCCATTTAATTGATGTAAAGAAGAATCACAGACACAAAATGCTGGAATAACTCAGCGGGACAGGCAGCATCTCTGGAGAAAAGGAATGGGTGATGTTTTGGGTCGAGATCCTTCTTCATTGATGTAAATATATTAGTTTGATGTAAATTTAAATTCTTCTTCTTCTTCTTGCGTATGGCTTGCACAACCTAAAGTTGTGGGACAACTTGTTCTATTTGATCTTATTTGATTGTGCACGCTGGGTTGATTGCATTTGTCGAAACAGCGCTGACCACGTGAAGGTTGCAATATTCCACCCCAGGTAAATCCCATTGAAAAGATGGTGTGGAAGAAATGAACAGAGGGAAAATAAAGGAAAAGCTGAGACTTTGAGGTTTGCTTTCAGAGGCTTTATTGCATATCATGGAGAGATGGCCGCAGTTAACTGCTCACCAGTTCCCTGGCTTCACATCAGAATTAGTCAACAGTTATACTGTGCTTTTATTTTTTGTTAGATACAACTATACGAGAATATACTTTGTCCTTTTATTACTATCCACTACATGGGTACCAATTATTTCATTAGTCATAACACACTTTTTGCTTATTTCAATCTTATTCAACAACAGATGGTTAATACAAGTCAACCATAATACAAGGGCATCTTAACATTATTCCATCTCATCTTTCTAGCAGACCACGCCACTGCCCTGCCTCCGAGCCGATCATAAGCCCCTATTTACTGCAACGTTTCTGCGCTACTAGTGGTACGGGCGCAGGTGGTCTATTGTAACTTCCCACAGAGAAACAGGCTTCCTTATCTCTGTCCTAATGTTATTATGTTTACACTCACCATTCACCATTCCACGCATTCCCAGACAAGAGGTAATGCATCTTAATCTAATTTACTGATTCTCACGATCCTCTTCTGCACCTGGTCAACAAGAGATGTCAAATGCCACATCCACACACCCTTTCATTACCTTGTTCAATTCCGATCAAAATTAAGTAAGAAAGGATTTTATTTTTTTCTTGCACAGTTGGTACAGTATGTGGTTAGACAATAATGGTCCACTAACTCCTTATGAAGTTGTAGCTGTGCCAGTTTATCGGAGCTTCGTGGTTCTAATTTCCCTAATTAAAAAAAGCTTGAATTTTTATTTCCCTTAACTTTAAGAAATGTTTAAGCAGCATATTTTGTAGCTTAACCTTGTGTTTTAAAGTTACACAATTCGTTAATTTAATTTTGCGCTCCAATGGCAACTCTGTCATGTGGCGTTAAATTAATGAACATTCTCTCAGCCTGTATCTCTATCTAAGGTCATCACTAATTTCAACTGTTCAAGTACCTTGGACTTATATTCCATATTTCTCTACAGTATAATTTAATGTTGCATAGAAAATAGGTGCAGGAGGAGGCCGTTCAGCCCTTCGAGCCAGCACTGCATGAATGACAAGTCCCGTGGTTTTAAAAACAATCAAGAAATGCAAAAATTTGCAGGGTCAAGTAAAATAAATTTTTAAAATGAGCATGGTTTAGGAAAGATAAATCGCAGTGACTTTTTCATCAGAGGTAATGTAAGCTTTGTCACATACAATATTTACAATACTAAGGCTTGTATATAACCACAATACTTGGAATACGTTTAAATGTCAGTAGTGTGTGGTGGTGATTTTACTTCGGAGTCACGTGAGTGACTACGTGAAGACCCCGTCCAGCACGTATGCGGGACATAGCGTCTCACGCAGTGCACAGCGACGGATAGGAGTATGAGCTCTCCCACAACAATTTGAAAACGGACCTTCAGGTAAGCAAATCTTACTCTGAGGACATGGTGTTTTCGAAACCCTGTTCTGTTTTATTTTTAAACAGGAATGGAACAGGGAAAACACCAAGGAAGGTCGTTCCCGTCGGGCTGCTATGGACCAGGAAGGGTTCCAGCAGTGGGGGGCGACCGGCGGCACCTGGACCCACAGTCACCGACAGCATTCCGAGCCGAGCCCAGCGCCGCTAGCACAGCTCAAAAGGGAACGTTGGCGACCAACCGCAACGGGCTGGATGTAAGGCACAACGGAAGTCGGACCGGCCGGTTCACTCTGAAGATCCCGGCACGGTAGACTCCTGCCCGAGAGCGGCTAAAGGTGACCGTTTCAAGCTGTATGGAAAGGCTCATGGAACAATAGCTCCAGCGAGACTTGCTCCGGGAGATGGGGCAAGCTCACCAAGGGAGCACAAACACTCCTGCTCCAGTGCACTAACGCACTGGCCATCGCATCTCCCTCAACAAAGGGGAGCGTTGGCGACCAGGGCTGGGCTGGTCAAGAAGAGGGGTCACTGGCTGAAGAAAATTGGGAGTATGCTTGAGGTACAGGACCAGGAAGAGCTGCTGGGTGTGGTGAACCGCTACATGGCAACACCGCGAGCGGGACGGCCGTTACAGCCTAAACTGGCGGCCAGCTTACTACCTGTCCTTTAAACCTCTCCAAGACAGGTAGTGATTGAGGCGTTGGATTTTATCACGCCTCCCCAAAATTGCATTTGCTCAATGTGCCTGCCATTACTGGGGGTACATTGAGCAGGGTATTTAAACCCAAAAACTTAAAATTACAAAAAATATTGATGCCCCTGATGTCGGCTATCATTTCACAAGCTCATTCCATGGACAGGGTTGACATGCCAAAACACCGTGGCTCTACTGTGCAACACAGTATGTGATTGGCAACCTCCGGAAAGGAGGTCATAAAACCTGCCCTCAACCTCAAAAATTCACAGGACTGTGTAGAACGCCGACCTCAGAACCACAGATCCTGCTATTTGGCAAAGAATTACCAAATCAAACCTAAAATCTGGACGAAGAATCCAAGGCATTTGGCCTCATGAGGGCAGGACCTGGAATGAGCAAACCACACAAAACCCAGACGGCAGTACCTCTACGCATCCACCAGTAGGCGTCTACTTTGTGGTACTGGTGAAAGCTCGGGGCATGCATACCATCCCCGCAAGTCTTTCAGGACAGGGCCCAGAGCGGGCCCCATGGAAAACGCGCGAACCCCCAACAACACCACCCCGACAGACAAGGAATCAGAATCCGAAGAAATGAACACACCACCAAACAACAGTGGAGGTAGGTGGGTCTGGTTCCTACCATCACATAAAAGGTGAGGGGATTGTACTAACGGGGGGAGGGGGGGGAAGGAGAACTACATCTGGTTTTGGAAGCATGAAGAACTATCACACTTGGTAGTTATATACCAAAAAGTATTCAAGGATAAAAATTGAATTTAAGAAAAACTTGCCACCAGCTCAGCATGCACCCCAAAGGGGTTTTACCCTCTCACTAAAAAGAAAAACATGAGGAACAAGCTGATCTGGAGATGTCACATACAAAGGGGTCATAAAGAACCTAAATATGAACCTTTAGAATTCGAATTAAATTTACTAAAACCAAAAAAGATGGTGAATGTCGCACCATCATTGACTTAACTACATTGAATAATTTTGTCAGGTATACACACTTTAATGGAAAACATGTGTAACTGCCAAACAATAGATATCCTAAGGATACTTTATGGTAGGCATCGACTTAAAAGATGCATACTATTCAGTGCCCATTCATAAAGATTATCGAAGATACCTAAAATATTACCTGGATGGGGTAACTATGGCAGTACAAATTATTGACTAATGGGCTAAATATGAGCCAAAATTGTTTTCCAAATTATTTAAACCAGCCTTGACACTATTAAGGAAACATATTGTCATGGCATATGTCGATGATATTTAACAAAAGACAAAACCATGGAATTAGCTAATTCAGCAGCATTAGCTACCAAAAACTTATTTAACCTTGGGCTTTGTCATACAATCCAGATAAATCTACGTTGACGCCATCCACAATTATGGACTATCTGATAATCAATTAACTCAGTCCACATGTCTATAACGTTGCCAAAAGGACAGTCAGCAGAATTGGCACAAACATGTAACAAATTAATGGTTAACAATCAACCAACCATTCGACAAAGTGGCAAGAGTAATTGGGAAATTAGTAGCAGCATTACCAGCCACTTAACTTGGACCTTTGCATTAGAGCAAAGGTGCTAGTGTTTTAAACAAAATAACCCATATCCAGAACAGGTGGTAGATCTAGAGTCATCACCACTACAGACACTGGACACAAAACCTAGTTGGAAATGTTGGGTGCGTTCTATGGGTTAAAAACATATTGTTCAAAAAGTGCACCATTTTTGCATGTTCGTTTACAATTTGACAATACCACAGTGGTGGCCTATACTAACTAACCACATGGGCGGAATAAAATCGATATCATGTGGCAATTTGATCAACACAATCTGGTAATGGTGTGTCGTCAAACATATTTGTCTATCAGGTAAGCTAAATACTGTGGCAGACATGTTAAACATCAAAGTATTTGCTGAAATTACAAAGCAATATGGAACACCAGATATCGATTTCTTTGCATCCTGACTGAATCACCACATACCGATGTATGTCGCTTGGGAACCAGACCTTGAAGCAGCGGCGATGGATACATTCTCGCTGAACTGGGGGGGGGGGGGGGGGGGGGGGGGGGGGGGAACTAATCTCTATGTTTTCCCCCCTTTCTTCCTCATCAATTCTGGAGTATGGTGTACGATTTTGGTTGAATAATTATAGGAAGGATGTCAACAAAATAGAGAGAGTACAGAGGAGATTTACTAGAATGTTGCCTGGGTTTCAGCAACTAAGTTACATAGAAAGGTTGAACAAGTTAAGGCTTTATTCTTTGGAGCGCAGAAGGTTAAGGGGGGACTTGATAGAGGTCTTTAAAATGGTGAGAGGGATAGACAGAGTTGACGTGGATAAGCTTTTCCCACTGAGAGTAGGGAAGATTCAAACAAGGGGACATGACTTGAGAATTAAGGGACAGAAGTTAGGGGTAACGTGAGGGGGAACTTCTTTACTCAGAGAGTGGTGGCTGTGTGGAATGAGCTTCCAGTGAAGGAGGTGGAGGCAGGTTCGTTTTTATCATTTAAAAATAAATTGGATAGTTATATGGACGGGAAAGGAATGGAGGGTTAACCATATAACAATTACAGCACGGAAACAGGCCATCTCGGCCCTACAAGTCCGTGCCGAACAACTTTTTTCCCTTAGTCCCACCTGCCTGCACTCATACCATAACCTTCATAACACTCATACCATAAAGGGTTATGGTGGGAGCGCAGGTATATGGGACTAGGGGAGAATACGTGTTCGGCACGGACTAGAAGGGTCAAGATGGCCTGTTTCCGTGCTGTAATTGTTATATGGTTATATGGTTATATATCCTTTCATATCTTTGAATATGTCATTATCACCAGCCTTACTGAAGTTATTTGAAGGCAGACATGGTGTCAAACCTAGGGTAGACACAAAAATCTGGAGCAACTCAGCGGGACAGGCAGCATCTCTGGAGAGAAGGAATAGGTGACTTTCCGGGTGGATGCCCATTTTCGGACTGAGATTCAGGTGAAAGGGAAACGAGAGATATAGACGGTGATGTGGAGAGATATAGAACAAATGAATGAAAGAAATGCAAAAAATGTATTATGCTAAACGATGATGAGTGTCAAATCTGCAGCCTTTCAATGTGGTTTTCTTCCACAGTGGGCAGTGCACTCACTAAAACAGTTAGATCAGGCAGTCGGGGGTTGGGAGAACACTGTAAACATTAAAGCAAATCGAAATCTAGAAAACACTGCTTTTCACCGCTGCAGTCAGCTAATTGACCAAGATGTAGAGTATGGGGAAAATAATTAGTGAGGTCCCCCTACCCATCCCCCTACCCCTTCTTGTTAATGTTGGCTGCTTTACTGAGGCAGCATTCAATGTAGATGGAGTTGAGCTGCATGGAGATGGAGGTGGTCTTTAGCTGGATGGACTGGAGTGAGCCCCATCTGTAATTTCTTGCTGTGTTGGGCAGAGCAGTTGCCATACTAAGCATCTGGAGAGGATGCTTCATATAGTAATCCTGAAGAAAATGGGAAGAATCATTGTAGACATGCCAAATTTCCTTCATCGTCTGAGGAAGGTTTCTGCGTGCTTTCTTGCTCATAGCACCAATGAGATTTGACTGGGACAAATTGTTTGTAATATTTACACGCATGAGTAAGGTGAAGGGGAAAAGATTTAACAGGAATCTGAGGGGTAACTTTTTCACACAAAGAATGGTGGGTGTACGGAACAAGCTGCCAGAGGAGGTGGTTGAGGCAGGGACTATCGCAATGTTGAAGAAGCGGTTAGACAGGTACATGGATAGGACAGGTTTGGAGGGTTATGGGCCAAACACGGGCAGGTGGGACTCGTGTAGCTAGGACGTTGGCCGGTGTGGGAAAGTTGGGCCAAAGGGCCTGTTTCCACACTGTATCACTCTATAACGCATGTGGCTGGGATACGTTGGCCGGTGTGGGCAAGTTGGGCCGAAGGGCCTGTTTGCACACTGCATCACTATAACTCTAAGAAATCTAAGGTGTTGGACATCTCCACGCTAGCACCTTGCAGACTGGGCATGTTCTTCAATCTGCTTGAAGCCGACGGAGATCTCCTTGAGTTGACTGTCATTGAGGTGAAAGTTGTGTTGACACTGTGCTACAAAGCTGCCTATCTCTATCCTCTACCTCATCTCATCATTATTTGAGATGCGGCCCACTCCAGTGGTGCCATGTACAAATGTGTAAATAGCATTAGAGCAGTAATTGGCAAACCGCTGCTGTGGTAATGACCCGCCTTCTGCCTCGGCCCAAATCAACTCTGCTGTGCAAATACAGCAGTGTGGCATTTCTCTGCCCATGGCAGATTGATATCCCTGCAGGAAACATCGAGAGGGATTTGCCATTGCATAAACAAGGATAACCTGCATGCATGAATGGACCTGGCTGTGCTGGAGTGCTGGCTAGGTGGCGCAGCGGTAGAGTTGCTGCATGGCTGGATCCACTCCAGCACGGCTCCCGCTGCCTTACAGTGCTTGCAGCGCAAGAGACCCAGGTTCGATCCTGACCACGGGAGCTGTCTGTACGGAGTTTGTACGTTCTCCCCGTGACCTGCATGGGTTTTCTCCGAGATCTTCGATTTCCTCCCACACTCCAAAGACATACAGGTGTGGAGGTTAATTGGCTTGGTGTAAGTGTAAATTGTCCCCAGTGTGTGTGGGATAGTGTAAATGTGCAGGGGTGTGATGGTGGAGTTTGGTACGTAGCTTTGCTGAGAGGCCCCGGATGGCAGCCAGCGTGAACAAGTAGTGACCGCTGGGAACAAGGGCGGACTGGATAAGGACAGACAAGGACAAACAAGACCAAGGAGCAAGGACAGGCTTGGTGGCTGACAAAGACCCAGGGGGCATTTGCAGTGTATGCTTGAAACCCCTGGAGACCGTAGAGTGGAGGTGGGAGCCGCTGGTGGTGACAACTGCAAGGAGTGGCCCAGAAGGAGAGGGACCAGGGTATAGACTCCAGCACCATCAAGCTCGGCTGCACCCGGGATACTGGGGCGGTCACAGAGTAGCGGTGCAGCTGGTCGCAGGTCCAAGGTCTCTATCTTCAGAGTATTTGTGGACATCTTTAACCTTTCCCTACTCCAGTATCTGCCTTCAGTTCACTGTCATGCTGGTGCTACAGAAATACCAGGTTGCATGCCTTAATGACTACTGATCGGTAGCTTGGATATCCACCATGAAGTGCTTTGAGAGCTGGTCATAGTACAGAACAATTTTTGACAATAGAATACGGAGTAAGCCATTTAGAACGGAGACGAGGAAACACGAGTGGTGAGTCTGTGGAATTCTCTGCCTCAGAGGGCGGTGGAGGCAGGTTCTCTGGATGCTTTCAAGAGAGAGCTCGATAGGGCTCTTAAAATAGCAGTCAGGGGATATGGGGAGAAGGCAGGAACAGGGTACTGATTGGGGATGATTAGAATTTTTTTTAGATCCTTTATTTGTCATTCAGGTCTGAACGAAATGTCGTTACCTGCAGCCATACATACACTAATAAACAACAGAACAGACAGTAAACACAAATTAACATCCACCACAGTGAGTCCACCAAGCACCTCCTCACTGTGATGGAGGCAAAAATCTTAGGGCTGCAGTCTCTTCCCTCCTCTTCTCCCTCTGCGCTGAGGCGATACCCCACCGGGCGATGGTAAGTCAGTCCCGTGGCTCACCGAGCTCCGCAAACGGGCCGGTTCAAACTCCGCGGCCCGGGGGTGGTCGAAGCTGCCGCCCTCCAGTCCAGTGGACGCAGCTGTTGACGACATCGTCCACTGGCCCACGGCCGAACCCCGGACTCAGGCCGCCGCCAGAACGCCGTCTCACCCACCGGAGCACCGTTCCAGCCCCGAGCCGGGTCACCCTCACGTGAGCGTCTCAGCCCCGCGCCAGGCCGTCCTCACGTGAGCGTCTCAGCCCCGCGCCAGGCCGTCCTCACGGGAGCACCGTTACTCTCGAGCCGGGCTGCCCTCACGGGAGCGCCGTTACCCTCAAGCCGGGACGCCCTCACGGGAGCGTCTCAACCCCTCACGGGAGCGCCGGTCCAGCCCTGAGCCGGGACGCCCTCACGGGAGCGTCTCAGCCCCTCACGGGAGCGCCGGTCCAGCCCCGAGCCGGGCCACCCTCATGGGAGCGAGCCCAGGGCGAGTCCTGACAGGCTCTGCCTCCGGAGCCTCAAGGTCGCCAGCTCCGCCATTAGGCCTCAGCGCAGACGGAGGCAGAGAAGGGGGATATGACAAGAAAGTCGC
>NC_073422.1:1124688-1185425 GCF_028641065.1 Leucoraja erinaceus
GGGACCTGTACAATGGCAATAGGTCCTCCTTGCTCCTATACTCAACTCCTCTCGCTATGAAGGCCAACATGCCGTTTGCTTTCTTCACTGCCTATGCTTTTATGCTTTCTAAACCATGCAGATTGCTACAATGCAAGGATTTGGATTTGGTGTTGTTTCAAAAATGTCCAATAAGGGTATCACATATTCACATATCATTTTAAAGAATTGGATTGAAACCTCAATGTCCCACATCATTTGATAAATCAGTTTTTCACCTTGCTGTATAACAATGTTAACACAAATTGTACATTTGAGCTTTTTGTGAGCACTAATTTGAACTAATTACATAGAAGGATTGCTTTTGTTCATCATTATTTTGGAAGCAAAGCAAATGTTCGCAGATATTATGTCCTATGGGGAGCATTGAGCTCTAATTCATATGCGGCTGACACTGCTTATCTTGTTTGAGTGGACTTGATTGAATGTGTTCCATCATCAGATTGTCTATTTATGTAGTTTGAGGCTCGTTAATAAACATACGAAAATGGCAGCCATCAATATTCACTGAAAAGTGTCAAACTCTTTCTGGTGTCATATTCATTCAGCAATTGATTGATGCATTTAATTTGTAATATGCAACACATTTATTATAGGCTTCTCTTGTTCCAGTGGTGCTAGTGCCAGCAGCCTCCACCTACAGCCCGGTATCTTTTTGTTTTTTTGTTTATTTAGTTATGTAAAAGTGTGTTTTTTTGTGTGTTTTTTTTGTGTTTTTATGTGGGGGAAGAGGTCACGGTGCGGGGGATACCGTCCTTCAGCCGCTTCCTGGTGAGGACGCGACTATTATTCGAGTCGCGTCCTCGCCACCCCCTCCCCTCACAGCGGCCCACCTACCTGGATTGGCGCGGCCTTTCCTGCCGGGATCGACCAGAGCTCCAGCAGCGGCGGGACAGCGCTGGAACATCGCGGGGCTGGCGATGCCTTATCGGGGGTCGCCGTCTGGAGCCCGGAGTGCTGGACCTGCTGCACTGACATCCTGGAGCTGCGGTTTGTGGAGCTCCCAACACAGGCGGCGCTGATGGACAGCGTGCGGTCCTGCGACTCTGCCCGGCTCGGCCTGCGGACTGAGGAGCTGCAGACTCCGGCAGCGGGAGATGGCTGATCAGGAGGTCCGGGCCGCTGAGGAGGAGGATGTTCACCGTCGGGGTTCGGCGTCGGCGTTCCACCAGCCCGGCGTGAGGGCCTGAACATCGGGCCACCCGGGGCGGCGACTGCGGGTGCTCGGAAGGCCCCGACCACGGATGAACAAGGAGGGGAGGCTGGCTGGACTATGGTGCCATCCTCACCTTGGTGCCATTTTTGTTATGTTGTGTCGTGGACTTTCTGTGTTTGTGCTTTTTTTAAATTCAATTTCAATTTTAATTTTAATATGTTTTATTATTTATTTTTATTATTATTTTATTTTTTTGTGATTTTTTTTATGATACTGCCTGTAAGGGAAATTAATTTTGTTGTCTCAAATTGAGACAATGACAATAAATTTGAATACAACACAATACAATACAATACAATACAATACAATACAGGTGCACAACCTTTTATCCGAAAGCCTTGGGACCAGACACTTGTCGGATTTCGGACATTTTCGGATTTCAGAATGGAAGATTTTTAGCGTAGATTAGGTAGGTAGCGCGGGCGGCTTGAAAAGTCTGGAGCAGCTGCCTCCTCCCCGGAGACCGGGAGAATCATTGCATAAATGTTAGTCAGTTAGTTTGGAGGGATTTTATGTGATGGTGGTGGTGTAGGGGTGAAGGGGGAAACTTTAATTCTTAGTCCCCTACCTACCTGGTCGGCGACTCCCAACCTCGCGGAGCTGGGGGCTCCGTCCGGCCGCGGGCGGCGCCGGTTGTAGCTCCGACCCCGGCAACTCTACCCCTGGCTGCGAGGCGCTCCAAATCCAGCGCGGCCCGCGGTCGGACGCCCCAGCTCCGAGAATGTCGGGAGTCGGCGGCGTCGCAGCGCTGGGATACCAGCGGGGAGCGGGCAATGCCTTACCGGGTCGCCGTGCGGCAAGCTCCGGAGCGCTGTGGCCGCCTTCTTCCAACATTCGCGGAGCGTCGCTGGATTTGGAGCCGCGGAGCTGGGGGCTCCGTCCGGCCGCGGGCGGCGCCGGTTGGAGCTCCGACCCCGGCAACTCTACCCCTGGCTGCGCGGCTCCAAATCCAGCGACATTCCGCGATGTTGTGTGTCGGCGGCCACAGCGCTCCGGAGCTTGCCGCACGGCGACCCGGTAAGGCATTGCCCGCACCCCGCTGGTATCCCAGCGCTGCGACGCCGCCGACTCCCGACATTCGCGGAGCTGGGGCGTCCGGCCGCGGGCCACGCTGGATTTGGAGCGCCTCGCAGCCAGGGGTAGAGTTGCCGGGGTCGGAGCTACAACCGGCACCGCCCGCTGCCCCACCGGCCACAGCGCTGCGGAGCTTACTGCACAGCGACCCGGTAAGGCATTGACCGCTCCCCGCCTCTCCGACCAGGTAGGGGACTAAGAATTAAAGTTTACCCCTTCACCCCCCTTCACATAAAAGCCCTCCAAACTAACTGACTAACATTTAAGCAATGATTTACAGATGTTTAAGCGTCTCCCGGTCTCCGGGGAGGAGGCAGCCGCTACAGTAGTACAGACCTGGGTTGACCGTGGGTCATTTTGGGTCAGGTTTGGCGCCAAACGCGAGCTTTGGTGCGCAGACGACATCTGGAAAAAATGGCCGGTTTTCGGAGCTTTTCGGTTTCTGGAACACCGGATAAAAGGTTGTGCACCTGTACAATACAATTGTTGAAATGTGAACTATGCTTCCTGGCAGACTTTAGCTACTGATTCAGTCCCGTGAAGAAGCCTACACATCCATTGGAAACTCGGGAAACTGATGAGCAGTGTATGCAGGGCAATTCTAGAGGTGTGTTCACATTTCTAAATGTAAACAGCAAAGCTTTTTCAAATCTCTTCAAAATCCCAAGAGAAAAACTCTGATGTTTTTGATTCCTTGAACTAAAAACTATTTATAATAGGAATCTTTGATAGGATGCTGAGCGGTAACCTTTTCGCATGAGG
This sequence comes from Leucoraja erinaceus, assembly GCF_028641065.1. Classification (NCBI taxonomy): domain Eukaryota; kingdom Metazoa; phylum Chordata; class Chondrichthyes; order Rajiformes; family Rajidae; genus Leucoraja; species Leucoraja erinaceus. Next base: position 1,127,780 of record NC_073422.1, read on the forward strand.
TAGTTAAGGCTGGGACAACCCGATGTTTAAGAAACAGTTAGATAGGTACATAGCTAGGGCAGATTTGGAGGGACATGAACCAAACGCAGGCAGGTGGGACGAGTGTTGCTGGGACATGTTGGCCGGTGTGGGCCAGTTGGGCCGAGGCGTTTGTTTATCTGCTGTATCACACTATGACTATGACTATCTGTAATTTGGTGGCCTTTGATCACAGTAAGAGTAACGTGTTTATTTATTTAGTTTACCACATCGTGGTGCTCCTCAAAAGAAGGAAATGGGGAAACATGAGCATTACAAATAAAGGCTCTGGTATTGGTAATGTCAGAATTGTAAATGGTACCTAAAGGAAGACCTTGGCAAATATAGTTAAATAAAAGAGTTCCTAAGAGTAAATTACAATTAAAACGCAACGTACGTGCTATAACACCAGGATAAGCAAGCACCCAAGCCCAAAGCCAAAGTACTATCTAAAATGATTATACAAACTTATGCGAAGTATAACACACTCCAAGCATATAACAACTGATCCTGTAGATACAAGGATATCATTGGGGTTATCAAGTGGGCATCTCCTTTCACTGGTGTTTCATTGAGTTAGGCCCCACGCCACCTCGATAAGGCCCAACAGTTGGTTCGGGTATCCCAGAACAACCCCATCAATACCTGCTCTCACCACCTGTGCCACCAGTATCTTCTAAATAAAGGAAACTACAAACGATTAATTCTCTCTAACAAATGATACATACTCGCATCCTGTCATACACTTATCCTATCCCATCCTTAAACAAAGATTAGCCTCATTGGAGTGGAGAATATGAGCTAAAGAAGGGTCTCGACCCAAAACATCACCCATTCCTTCTCTCCAGAAATGCTGCCTGTTATTTAGGCGATTTTTTAGGCGACTACATTGTCGCCGGAGTGTCGCCTGTATGGTCGTGAGTAGTCTCCACATTCGCCTAAAGAATTGTAGCGTTTTTCCGGTCGCCATTGGATTTTGAAATGTTCAAGACTTTTCGGCGACAGTCGGTGACAGTTGGCTTGTTGTAGGTTGTCACCAGGATGACATAGGTTGTCACCAGGATGAGGTAGGTTGTCGCCGGTGCTGACTTTGGTGAATTCCATTGGCGACTACCTGCGTCAACCTACTTCAACCGGCGACAGGTACCGGCGACTGAATTGTCGTACCTTGTCACGGATGGACGTACAGTAGGTTGTCGTGGGTGTGTGTCGTAGGTGGACATCTTAATGGGTCGCCGGTTGTCGGTAGCTTGACATTGACTGGGTGGTAGTTTGTTGTAGACATTGGCGTAGTCATTGTTGTATGGGAGTCCAGTCGCCAGTTTTTTGGCGACCTGCTACGACTATGACAGTCGCCAGCAGTCGCCGAAACAATTGCCTAAGAGGGACTGGCCCATAACTCCAGCGTTTTGTGTTTATCTTCAGAATATGAGCTATGTGTATGGAGCTGTAACTAAGAGCAGAGGAAGTGAACAGGAATGTATGGTGTCTCATAATATCAGGTGTTGGATGGGACATGGGAATATGTTGATCTAAGCAAGGACAGAACTGATGACGGTGAGCATGTGAAAAGATAAGAAGTTGGTTGGTTAGCTAACCATTCAAACAATCAATCATTGAGACGATTTGGGAATGATATTTTTTCGCGACCAATCTTAAGAAGGTTCTCAACCCGAAACGTCGAAAGATCCAGAGATGCTGCCTGTCCCGTTGAGGTACTCCAGTATTTTGTGTCTATCTCCAATCTTTATAAATGTATTGGATGATATATTGACAAGTCACAGTGAAATTCTTTGCTGGCGTACCCAAGGTATAATAATCACCACGTGAAGGGCGCTAAGTTTCCCGCTCCAGGTCCACCCTTGTTGTCCACACACCACACAGACAGAGAGGAAGGCTCTGCAAAGAGTCATAAAGACTGCAGAGGGGATTATCAGAACGGAACTCCCCTCCATGGATACAATCTATACACAGCGCTGTCAAAAAAGAGCAGAGAGAATCACCAGAGACACACTACATCCAGCTCACTCCCTGCTCAAACACAAAAACTGCACATACAACCTCAGGCACAGACGAGCGGACAGTATCGTCACAAACAGAACACGCTTTTTTAAGAGCTTCTTCCCTGCCACAGTGAGACTCTTGGCCAAAACAAAAATGAACTGATGTCCTGACCTACCTCATAGCACATCATATTATATTATATTATATTGTCTCCTGGGCCTGTGCAATTTACAATGCAATCGACACTTTTTATATAGGGTTTGTGTAATTTACAATGCTCTCACTTTCCCCTTTATATAGGGTTTTAGGCATTTTCTTTATTTTTTAGTTCTAGAGAAGTATATGTTTTTATAGATTATGTGTCTTCTGTGTGTCTTTTTAACTTGACTTGACTTGACTCTCTGAACAACCGCACAAGAGTTCCTATGTGTGTAAGCACAAATGGCAAATAAAGTTTTTGACCTTGATCTTTGACCTTTGACTCCTTCCCCATTCCCCCTCCTAAATCTAGAAGAGAGGAGGGGCAAGACAGAGTGTGTCATAGTACAATAGCTGTACACAGGTGAGGGTTTCTGTTAGGCCGATCAACCAGCATAACCAAGGACCAGTCTCACCCAGGCTGCTCCCTCTTCTCCACTCTGCCTTCATGCAATAGGTACACAAATTTGAAAATGCACACCTCCTGATTCAATGACAGTTTGTTCCCGGAGAATATAAGGTGCTGTTCCTCCACTTGGTGTTTGGCCAACTCTGACAATGGAGGATGTCCAGGCCAGAGAGGTCAGTGTGGAATGGGAAGGGAGTTAATGTGGTTAGCAACCAAGAGATCCAGCAGGCCCCTAGCAGATGGAGCGCAAGTGTTTGGGGAAGTGATCTCCAAGTCTATGTTTGGTCTCGCGATGTACAGGAGGCTACATCGGGAACACCGGATGCAGCAGATGAGGTTCAAAGAGGTGCATGTCTTCTGCCTCACCTGAAAGGAATGTTGGGGTCCCTGGATGGAGTTGAGGGGGGAGGTATAGGGACAGATGTTGCATCTCCTGTAGTTGCAGGGGAACTGTCCTGGGAAGGGGGTGGTTTGGATGGGAAAGGATGAGTGAACCAAGGATTGCACAGGTTGTGACCTTTGCGGAAGGTGGAAAGAGGTGGAGCTGGGAAGATGTGGTTAGTGGTGGGATCATATTGGAGGTGACGGAAATGTTGGAGGATGATGTATTGGATGCAGAGGCTGGTGGGGTGAAAGGTGAAGAAGGAAGAGGGGAAACATGAGGCCTTTAGTAATGCTAATGTGAGAATTGAAATATTGAACAAATATTGAAAATGGTACCTGGAGGAAGAGCTTGACAAGGTTAGTTTAATAAGAGAGATACGGAGAGCAGCAAAGATTAGCCTCATTGGAGAGGAGAATATGAGCAATGGGCTTGAAGCTGTAACTAAAGGCAGAGGAAGTGACCAGGAATGTATGGGGTCTCATCATCAGTGTGGTAACATCAGGTTGGTTAGGAGATGGGAATATGTTGATCTAGGCAAGGACAGAGCTGATGACTGTGAGAGCGTGAAAGGATAAGAAGATGGATGATGAGCCAAGCGTTCAAACAATCAATCATTGAGATGATTTGGGAATTAACTATGTTTGGATCAGTGCAGGTTAGGGCTACATGCAAATTACACAATACAGTGTGTGCTCCTTCATTCTGACAACTAAATGTGGATACAGATAATTCATGGTACATCAAAATGGCAAGGTTACCCATTGACTGAGCAAAAACAAATGATGTTTACTTAACTAAAACTTTACAAGTACTTCAAATAGCTACCCATCTCCAGTTTGGATACATTGCTTGCCAGGTTGGCATGCTTTCTTGATCACAACTACTTTTGACAAAGAGTGTTTTCTTTATGTATCTTTTGCCCCAAACTTTAAATCTATATCCGTGGTCTTGAGCCTTCTGCTAAGAGAATCAGTTTCCCCTTCTCTCCTCTATTTAAACCTTCTTACCTTGTAGGATTCTATCAATATCACCCTCAAGTACTTTTGTTCTAAGACGATTCCTATCTTCAACGTAGAACCATTATATTGACATTCCTCATTCTTAGAACCTTTCTAATAATCCCTTTGTGCATCTTGTCCGATAAGATTTGCATAGTGGTGCAGCGGCTTGCAGCACCAGAGACCCGGGTTCGATCCTGACTACGGGTGCTGTCTGTACGGAGTTTGTACGTTCTCCCTGTGACCGCATGGGTTATGTCCATGATCTTCGCTTTCCTCCCACACTCCAAAGACGTACAGGTTTGCAGGTTAATTGGCTTTGGTGTAAGTGTAAATTGTCCTTCGTGTGTGTAGGATAGTGTTAAAGTGCAGGGATCGCGGTCGGTGCTGGCTCTGTTTCTGCGCTGTATGTGTAAACTCAACTAAACTAAGACCTCACATCCTTTATATCCATTGGGTGACCTTAATTATACAGAATATTTCACTGGTCATTTAATCTTTGTGCAGGTTTAACATAATGTATGGGCTTTGTGTTATACACTTGATTTTACAAATCCCAGGCTGCTATCTGCTCAATAGTTTGTCATCACAAGAAGTTAAAACTAGAATCAGATTAGAAGAGTTCCCGAGGAACAGCTCAAGGAGTAACTGGCCGCCTCCCGCTCCTGATTCTTATGTTTGTGACACAGAATAAATATCTCCTCTGTTGAAGAATCATAGGAGTGAAATAAGGAAGATAAAAGGGCCAGTTCAGATTCAGATTCCTTTCTCAAACGCTTTACAGGCTCATGTTCCAGACTTGAGCTCTTTGTGACTGAGCGTGTTGTGATCTAATGGAATGGCTTAATAAACTTGAATTGATAAATGGCCAGAGCCTGATCCTTTATTCCTAATAATCATCACAGTGGAGGAGTTATGTGCCGGAATTATGTTAAGAATGTTCCACTAATTACATCTGATGAAATGGTTTTATGTGTAACTTTAATCCTGGACAATAATCGTGCAGTGTATTATCAGTTGTAAAGTGTATTTGTCATCAATGTCGCTGATTAGAAGGTCCTGTTCTAAAGTGTATTTGTCATCAAATTTCCTGTTGTAAAGTCAGGGAGCAAAACTACTTAGAGTATGAGACAATTTGTTGCAGTTCTATTCAAATCCAAGTGCTTCCAAACAGTGGCTGGGCTGGCGAGGATCCGGCGAGGGAGGCCTTTACATGCCCTCAGTCTGGTTCAGAAGTGGGAGGGCAGGCAGGATGTGAAAGGGTGCGAGCAGTTGTACGTATCACTTCTTGGCCTTTTCGCTAAGATCAGTCGGAAAATGTTGGATGAATTTTTTTGCACGGTTCATGTATAGTATATGTTTATTATCTGAATAAAGTCTATTTTGATTTATTGTTTAAAATCTGTTCTTATCAGTTTAATCTCTTATATATTCCTTATCTAGGAACCACATATTAAAGCATGGAATAATCTCCACCCAACTATAGTTACCCAACCAGATGCAACTAAATTTAAAGTGGCTCTTTCTTCCCAATAACTTTCTGGCTGAAGGCCTCCCTTCACCACCTCCAGTTTAAATTCCATTTGGAATATTTTGGAGGACCAAGAAATTGATTTTTTGAATAGGGGCTTGCTCTGTCCACTCCATGCATTGACCTGGTATTGCAATGCCTCTGGGAACGGTACACTTCCATTTTGGGAGATTTTCAAAGTTGAAAAGAAAAGACAATAATTCCTCCTTGTACTTGCTTGCTGCTGTCTGCCTGCTGCCCTTGCTCACTCTGTGTTTGTGTGTGCGTGTGTGTGTTGATGAACCGCTCAAGTAAACAGCTTTGCCTTAGTTTATTTCACCAGTGGATACTTTAAGGGGAAAAGAGGAGGTGCTACTCGCATTTCAATCCAAATGCAACTGAAACTTCCGGAAAGAAGTAAAAGCTCGCAGACTTCGGCAAATTGTTCAAAGTCACAATTGCGGGCTCTACGAATAAAGTTGCCACATTCGGGGTCGGGTTGCGAACTGTCCTGTATTAGCCAGGACATCCCGTATATTGGGCTAAATTGGTTTGTCCCATATGGGATCGCCCTTGTCCCGTATTTGACCGCTGCTATTCGGGTCGAGGGGGCTGTTGGGTTGTAGCGCTGGGTTCGGCCTCGCTTTGCCCGTCCCGACGTAGTGCAGCCCATGGAGTACAGCAGCAGCGCCTCGCCCGTGGCCCCGTCATTTGGCAGCCCGGGCAACTGTCAGACCTTCGGACCTTCGCTTACCGTCGACACCACCACCCCTTCTTCTCATGGCCAATCATCGGTTCATGAGTCGGATGGGGTGTCGGACTTTGCGCCTGACATCACGTGGGCCTAAACTCCTCAGCTGGCCTGCTGGCTGGGCTTTGTGTGCAGTCCAGCGCCTGGGCCAATATCATTAAAGTCGGTCAACGAATTGCCGTCGGGAATTTGTCCCTTATTTTAATCTTTTGTCCCATATTTGAGAAAGTAGGCAACCCTACACCCAGGTCACAGGGAAAACATACAGACAGAACCCATAGTCAGGATCAAACCCGGATTTCTGGCGCTGTAAGGCAGCAACTCTACCGCTGCACCACCGTGCTGCCCGAGCTCTCAGGTCAGGTCTCACACCTGGTTATTGATGATTGTATGCAAATAAATAAATATTGACTGTATCTGTACAGTTTGCTACTGGTCACTATTATCAGGGGCAATGATGCATTAATTCCTGCTCTAAAGGAACAGACATAGGACTAATCATCCCAGTGTGGTGTTTTTTACTGCCAGTTCATTGGGCCATGCTTATTCATTACAGCATCCACCAGCACCACTCTGGCTTGCAACCAGAAGTGAGACCTTATCCCTCTTTGATGTTGGGGGCAATTCTTAGCTGTTGAAGGCTCAGAATGTTTAGAATAATTGTACTGGTGCTTCATGACAATAACACCACAATAATGGTGTTGACGAACGCAAATATAAATGTTGGCCTTCGCAAACATCACTAAAAGCTTCATGAGGTCTAATTACCGATCAGCAGGAGCTAATGCAACACTGTGCCTCTTTGAATTGGTTCTGTTAGCTTACACATCCCATCATTGCTAAAGGCTCTTCTCCTCTACAGTTTCCCATGCACCAGCTGGTATCATGCTGAGCTTCAAAGGAGATTATGTTGCCGTGCCACATGGTCAGGATTCTAGGACAGTGATCCCAAAATGAATTCCCTGCTTGACTTTGATTTTTATTGAAATCTTCTGCTTGTTTTCCACTGGAGTCCAATTAGATACCCAGTTTCTTTCTCTTGAATATGGAATATTTTTGTGTGTAATATGAGGACATGAGGATGCATGATTACGGAACGCCACACCAAGGCAACTTTGCCATAACTTCATCTTAACTTTGCATGCACTTATTGAGAGGTGTTTCCCCTTCCACATCATCACCTGCATTTGTTGCCGCAAACCTTGTTATTTTCATGCCAAATCAGTGTCACACCCAATATACACACGAAAGGCTGGAGTAACTCAGCGAGTCAGTCAGCATCTCTGGAGGGAAGGAATAGGTGGCGTTTCGGGTTGAGACCCTTCGTCAGACTGAGAGTCAGGGGAAAGGGAAATGAGAGATATTGACGGGGATGTAGAGAGATATAACCATATAACCATATAACAATTACAGCACGGAAACAGGCCATCTCGACCCTTCTAGTCCGTGCCGAACACGTATTCTCCCCTAGTCCCATACACCTGCGCTCAGACCATAACCCTCCATACCTTTCCCGTCCATATAACTATCCAATTTATTTTTAAATGATAAAATTCATTTAATTCCATTCATTCCAAAAACGAACCTGCCTCCACCACCTTCACTGGAAGCTCATTCCACACAGCCACCACTCTCTGAGTAAAGAAGTTCCCCCTCATGTTACCACTAAACTTCTGTCCATTAATTCTCAAGTCATGTCCCCTTGTTTGAATCTTCCCTCCTCTCAGTGGGAAAAGCTTATCGAAGAAATGATATAGAAGAAATGAATGAAAGATATATCCATAAAAAGTAACGATGATAAAGGAAACAGGTCATTGTTAGCTGTGGGCTAGGTGAGAATGAGTACAGACAATGAAACTCAACAAGACGACTGAAGCTGGTACTCCTTGGTTGGATGGAGAGAGGGGGGATACAAGGGGTTACTTGAAGTGAGATAAATCTATATTCATACCACTGGGTTGTAAGCTGCCCAAGCGAAATATGAAAAGCTGTTCCTCCAATTTGCATTTGGCCTCACTCTGGCAATGGAGGAGGCCCAGGACAGAAAGGTCTGTGTGCGAATGGGAAGGGGAATTAAAATATTTGGCAACCGGGAGATCAGGTAGGTCCAGGAGGACTGAGCAAAGGTGTTCAGCGAAACGTTGGCCAGCATCTGCAATTCCTTCCTACACAGACACTTAAAGTATGGCCTCAGCAAAATGTTTTCTGAAAAATGCTGGGAATGTATTTGGAAAACCTCAGGGAATCTAAAGGTTGATCGGACTAAAAGTCTAATCTTCTTTCCTCATTTTTCACCGTGGTCGGGCCGTCCATTGGGGCGATCAAAACCCCCCGCATCTGGGTTTTCAAAGCTCCTGCGGCTTCCACCTCACGCACCCACCACATAAAACAAGCTAAAGAACACTAAAAACATACATTTAACACATACTATTAAAACACAAAGAATGAAGGGATAGGCAGACTGTTGGCTAGGCAGCCATTCCGGGCGCCACCCGGTGATCTAACAATTAAAACTCAGGGGGACATTACAAGGCAGGTCCTCAAAGTGAGAGAGGTTTGAGAATGAATATGAAAAGCAATTCAAAACTCCGTCAATATTGCCAACTTTTTGGAGGTTTTCAGTAAAACAGTCAAAATAGTCAGTCTTTCCTGATTATTATGCATTGCCAGTTCTGATATCATAAAATATAATTCCTTTTCACTTTCTTCTTCGCCTTTATACCCATCTGGAGACCAGAATCTTCACAGTACTCCTACTGTGACCAGGTTTCCAAACACATTAAAAAAACAAATTGTATTTCCGTCTTTAGAACTCTTCATCAATAACTGCCGTCGTGACATCAACCGCCTCAACTTCTCCAATACCCTGTCTCACTCCAATCTCTCCCCACATGAACGTTCTGCCATCGACTCACTCCGCAACAACCCACATTGGGTTATCAAACCCGCTGACAAGGGAGGTGCCATGGTAGTCTGGCGCGTCGATCTCTACAAAGCTGAGGCCATGTGCCAACTCTCGGACACCTCCTCCTACTTACCCCTGGACCATGACCCCACTGACGAGCTCGAGGCCACCATCTCCAGCACCATCACCGACTTCATCAACTCCAATGCCCTACCCGACCGAGCCTCAAACCTCATCGTTCCCCAGCCCCGCATGGCCCGATTTTACCTTCTCCCCAAAATCCACAAACCTGATTGTCCCGGAAGATCCATTGTCTCTGCCTGTTCGTGCCCCACCGAACTCATTTCCAAATACCTTGACTCCATCCTATCCCCATTGGTTAAATCCCTCCCTACCTATGTTCAAGACCTCAGACACTCGCCATCGTCTCCGCACATTCCATTCTCTAGGCCCTCACCCTCTCATCTTCACCATGGACGTCCAGTCACTCTACACCTCCATCCCCCACCAGGGTGGTCTCAAAGCCCTCCGGTTCTTCCTCGACCAGAGAAGCAACCTATACTGACACTCTCCTCCGCCTAGCGGAGCTGGTCCTTATCCTCAATAACTTCACGTTCGACTCCTCCCATTTCCTCCAAATACAAGGCGTAGCTATGGGCACATGCATGGGCCCCAGCTACTGCAAATGGTGGCTTGGGTGCTTTGGCTTGAAGTTGAAAGGCACTGCGTACTGCAAATGGCAGCTTGGGAGCAAATGGCGGCTTGGGTGCTTTGGCTTAGAAACATAGAAACATAGAAAATAGGTGCAGGAGTAGGCTATTGGGCCCTTTGAGCCTGCACTGCCATTCAATATGGTCATGATTGATCATCTAACTCAGTATCCCATCCCTGCCTTCTCTCCATACCCACTGATCCCTTTAGCCACAAGGGCCACATCTAACTCCCTCATAAATATAGCCAATGAACTGGCCTCAACTACCTTCTGTGGCAGAGAATTCCACAGATTTGCCACTCTCTGTGTAAAAAATGATTTTCTCATCTCGGTCCTAAAAGACTTCCCTCTTATCCTTGAACTGTGACCCCTAGTTCTGGACTTCCCCAACATTGGGAATAATCTTCCTGCATCTAGCCTGTCCAACCCCTTAAGAATTTTGTAAGTTTCTATAAGATCCCCCCTCAATCTTCTAAATTCTAGCGTGTACAAGCCGAGTCTATCCAGTCTTTCTTCATATGAAAGTCATGACATCCCAGGAATCAGTCTGGTGAACCTTCTCTGTACTCCCTCTATGGCAAGAATGTCTTTCCTCAGGTTAGGAGACCAAAACTGTACACAATACTCCAGGTGTGGTCTCACCAAGACCCTGTACAACTGCAGTAGAACCTCCCTGCTCTTATACTCAAATCCTTTTGCTATGAATGCTAACATACCATTTGCTTTCTTCACTGCCTGCTGCACCTGCATGCCTACTTTCAATGACTGGTGTGCCATGTCACCCAGGTCTCGTTGCATCTCCCCTTTTCCTAATCGGCCACCATTCAGATAATAGTCTACTTTCCTGTTTTTGCCACCAATGTGGATAACCTCACATTTATCCACATTATACTGCATCTGCATGCATTTGCCCACTCACCCAACCTATCCAAGTCACCTTGCAGACTCCTAGCATTCTCCTCACAGTTAACACTGCCCCCCAGCTTTGTGTCATCCGCAACTTGGAGATGTTGCATTCAATTCCCTCATCCAGATCATTAATATATATTGTAAATAGCTGGGGTCCCAGCACTGAGCCTTGCGGTACCCCACTAGTCACTGCCTGCCATTCTGAAAAGGACCCGTTTACTACTACTCTTTGCTTCCTGTTTGCCAGCCAGTTCTCTATCCACATCAATACTGAACCCCAATACCCGTGTGCTTTAAGCTTGTATACTAATCTCTTATGTGGGACCTTGTCAAAAGCCTTCTGAAAGTCCAGATATAACACATCCACTGGTTCTCCCTTATCCACTCTACTAGTTACATCCTCGAAAAATTCTATAAGATTCGTGAGACATGATTTACCTTTCATAAATCCATGCTGATTTTGTCCAATTAATTCACCACTTTCCAAATGTGCTGCTATCCCATATTTAATAACTGACTCCAGAATATTCCCCACCACCGATGTTAGAATAAATAACTGGTCTGTAATTCCCCGTTTTCTCTCTCCCTCCCTTTTTAAAAAGTGGTGTTACATTAGCTACCCTCCAGTCCTCAGGAACTACTCCAGAATCTAAAGAGTTTTGAAAAAGTATCACTAATGCATCCACTATTTCTGCGGCTACTTCCTTACGTACTCTGGGATGCAACTTATCTGGCCCTGAGGATTTATCGGCCTTTAATCCATTCAATTTATTTAACACCACTTCCCGGCTAACCTGGATTTCACTCAGTTCCTCCATCCCATTTAAACCCCGGTCCCTTGCTATTTCCGGCAGATTATTCATGTCTTTCTTAGTGAGGACAGAACCAAAGTAGTTATTCATTTGGTCTGCCATGTCCTTGTTCCCCATGATCAATTTGCCTGTTTCTGACTGCAAGGGACCTACATTTGTTTTAACAAATCTTTTCCTCTTCACATATCTATAAACACTTTTGCAGTCAGTTTTTATGTTCCCTGCCAGTTTTCTTTCATAATCTATTTTCCCTTTCCTAATTAAACCTTTTGTCCTCCTCTGATGAACTCTGAATTTCTCCCAGTCCTCTGGTAGGCTGTTTTTTCTGGCTAATTTGTACGCTTGAAGTTGAAAGGCACTGCTTACTGCAAGTGGCGGCCTGGGTGCTTTGGCTTGAAATTGAAAGGCACTGCTTACTGCAAGTGGCGGCCTGGATGCTTTGGCTTGAGGTTGAAAGGCACTGCTTACTGCAAATGGTGGCTTTGGTGCTTTGGCTTGAAGTTGAAAGGCACTGCTTACTGCAAATGGCGGGTTGGATGCTTTGGCTTGAAGTTAAAAGGCACGGCTTACTGCAACTGGTGGCTTGGGTGCTTTGGCTTGAAGTTGAAAGGTATAACTACAAATGCACTTACTTCCTGTTTCCACTTTATATTGATTTTAGATAAAACACTACCACTTACAGCTGTGATTGTTGGCCATCTTACTCAGTCACCCCTCCGCTGAGCAGGTGCAGAGAATTCTTCCCATGAATGGAAAATAAAAGTGTTATTAGTGTTTTAAAAATGTTGAGAATCTCTCTCCTGTCAATCAAGCCATGAAGGCCACACATTTTCCGGTGGAAGGGGGAGGGGCTATAAAACCCTGAAGTGTGGGTGTGGCTCAGTTTCTGCTTGATGGGGGAGGGAGAGGTCATGATTCTGTCTGAGATGCGAATCAATTGAACACACTGAATGTCTACTGTGCTGTGAGTTTGATGTTTTGTGTGGTTTTATGGTGGTTTCACCCTGCATGAAATGGTATGAAGCAGCATTTGAATGTTGTGGCCTTGCACCCTGCTTGAAGTGTAATGAAACTGCACTTGAATTTGGTGGCCTTGGATCCAGCTTGAAGTGGTATGAAACTGCACTTGAATTTGGTGGCCTTGCACCCTGCTTGAAGTGGTATGAAACTACATTTGAATTTGGTGGCCTTGCACCCTGCTTGAAGTGGTTGGAAACTGCACTTGAATTCGGTGGCCTTGGATCCAGCTTGAAGTGGTTGGAAACTGCACTTGAATTCGGTGGCCTTGCACCCTGCTTGAAGTGGTAGGAAACTGCACTTGAATTCGGTGGCCTTGCACCCTGCTTGAAGTGGTAGGAAACTGCACTTGAATTCGGTGGCCTTGCACCCTGCTTGAAATGGTAGAGAAATGGATTTGAATTTGGTGGACTTGCACTCTGCTTGAAATGGAATTTCAAGGAATAGCCATGAGTCAACTGCCAGGCCACTAGCCATGAGTGAGATGCCAGCAGATCAGGCTTGAGGGACTGAGATGCCACCCCAAGAACCCATACCAGCACTCCAGAAAGCCCCCCCCTCCCCCCAGCCCCCCCCCCCCCCCCCCCCCCCCCCCCCACTGGACACCAATATTGGAATTGGTGGGGAGGTGGAATATTGCATCGGGGACCAGCCCTCCCGTGTGATCATGGGACCCAACGGGTCCCACTTAGTCTAGTATATACTTGTATTTCTGTGTTTATTATGTTGGATGCCCTGGAGGAATATCCATTCAGTCTCTTGGAGAGCTGAAGGTGAACAGTCAAGTTACTCTGCAGAGTGGAACGGTGGAACATAGACTTTCCAGGATAAACTAATTCACTCAGTGTGCAGAGAGTAGAATGTTGGGCTGGACGTGTTTTTAAACTTTTTAATGTATCTGCAAGTACCTCGGATTTATTTTTAAACCTGTGCTATTATGTCCCTCAAACCTGTCCTATCCATACCTTGACGAGTCAGTCTGAAGAAGGGTTTCGGCCCGAAATGTCACCTATTCCCTTCGCTCCATAGATGCTGCTGCACCCGCTGAGTTTCTCCAGCATTTTTGTGTACTTTCTGTCCTATCCATATACTTGAATAACTGTTTCTTAAACGTTGGGATAGTTCCTGCCTCAACTACCTCCTCCATACACCATGCTCCATGTAAAAAAATAGAAGATTAACGTCTGACCTCAGACCAACACAGCCGTTATCTTATTACACAAAGATACCTGAACTCCATGTTCATTGTTTTGGGGGACTTTAACAAGGATAACCTCAGGCAAGAGCTTCCAAAATACAGACTTCACATTACCGGCCCCATCAGAGGGGAGAGAACATTCGATCACTGTTACACTTCAATCAAGAACGCAAATCATTCTGTTCACCGGGCAGGTCTGGCTCTCTCTGATCATTATCTAGTTCACCTTATTCCGACCTACAGGCAGAAACTAAAAGCTGCTAAGCCTGTGGTTAGAACAATACAAAAGTGGACAAGCGAGGGCATTTAAAACCTACAATCCTGCTTTGACTGCACGGATTGGAATGTGTTCAGGGAAGCACCACAAGCCTCGATGAGTATACAGACATAAAGCCATGAGTGTACAGACAGCTGCAACATCACATGTCAGCTTTCGCGAGGACAGTTGCATTCCCATGAGGACCCAGTCATGGTTCATCAACAACAAGCCCTGGTTCACTGCAGAACTCAGACAGCTCTGACAGTCTAAAGAGGAGGCCTACAGGAGCGGGGATGCAGGCCTCTACAGGCAGACCAAGTACAAGCTGAGAAGAGCAATCAGAGCTGCCAAGGAAAGGTGCTCTGAGAAGTTGAGGAGCAAGTTCTCAGCTTATGACTCTTCTTCAGTGTGGAAGGGCTTGAAAGAAATCACCAGCTACAAGAGGAAAACTCCCCCCCCCCCTCCCAACTTCTCGGACAATCATCAGCTGACCAACAACCTGAACGAGTTCCACTGTGGGCTGGATCGACAGAAACGTAACCCTGGTACCACCTCCCACACCCACTCCTCCCCAATCACCACTTCACACCCACTTCACACCCACTTACAGCCAGACTCCAGTGTGCAAAGACTGGGCCCTCGTCCACTACCCACCCCCTCCTTTAGATGAAGGGATTCAAAGTAACATGAGCAAATTTGCAGATGACACAAAGCTGAGTGGCAGTGTGAACTGTGAAGAAGATGCTATGAGGATGCAGGGTGACTTGGACAGGTTGGGTGAGTGGGCAGATGAATGGCAGATGCAGTTTAATGTGGATAAATGTCAGGCTATCCACTTTGGTGGCAAAAACAGGAAGGCAGATTATTATCGTAATGGTATCAGGTTAGGAAAAGGGGAAGTACAATGAGATGTGGGTGTCCTTATACATCAGTCACTGAAAGTAAGCATGCAGGTACAGCAAGCAGTGAAGAAAGCTAATGGCATGTTGGCCTTCATAACACGAGGAGTTGAGTATAGGAGCAAAGAGGTCCGTCTGCAGTTGTACAGGGCCCTGGTGAGACCACACTGGAGTATTGTGTGCAATTTTGGATTCCAAATTTGAACAAAGGCATTCTTGCTATTGAGGGAGTGAAACACAGGTTCACAAGGTTAATTTCCAGGATGGCGGGACTGTCATATGTTGAAAGAATGGAGCGGCTGGGCTTGTATACTCTTGAATTTTGAAGGAAGAAAGGATATCTTATTGAAACATAAGATTATTAAGGGCTTGGACACGCTAGAGGCAGGAAGCATGTTACCGATGTTGGGGGAGTCTAGAACCAGGGACCACAGTTTAAGAATAAGGGGTAGGCTGTTTAGAAAGAGGAGGAAAAATATTTTCACCCAGAGAGTCGTGATTCTGTGGAATTCATTGCCTCAGAAGGCAGTGGAGGCCGATTCTCTGGATGCTTTCAAGAGGGAGTTTGATAGGGCTCTTAAAGATAGCGGAGTCAAGGGATATGGGGAGAAGGCAGGAACGGGATACTGATTGTGGATGATCAGCCATGATCACATTGAATGCTCGAAGGACTGAATGGCCTATTCCTGCACCTATTGTCTATTGTCCTTGCTGCCCAACATCAGTCTGGCCACTTCTCCATCACCAACAATAACAATTGAGGAGGTAGAAAAGCTATTCAGGAGAAAGGAAATCCAGAAATCCCCAGGACTGGACAAAGTTCCCCCCTCTACTCTCAAACTCTGTGCTGAACAACTGGAACAGAGATTTTACTACACAGACATTTTGAACCAGTCCCTGCAAACCTGTATTG
Organism: Leucoraja erinaceus; assembly: GCF_028641065.1. Classification (NCBI taxonomy): domain Eukaryota; kingdom Metazoa; phylum Chordata; class Chondrichthyes; order Rajiformes; family Rajidae; genus Leucoraja; species Leucoraja erinaceus. Next base: position 1,143,677 of record NC_073422.1, read on the forward strand.
TCCCTGCTTGCTTCAAAGTCTCCAGTATTGTCCCTGTAGCCAAAAAGACAAGGATTACTTGTCTTAATGACTGCAGGCCTGTGGCACTGACCTCTGTAATCATGAAGATGCTTGTAAGACTTGTGCTGGCCAAGCTGCCATTTTCCATACCGGGCCAATAGATCTGTGGATGACGTAGTCAAACTAGGCCTACATTTCATCCTCCAGCACCTAGACCGCCAGGGGACTCATGCGAGGATTTTGTTTGTTGATTTTAGCTCTGCATTCAACACCATTGTGCCAGAGCTACTACACTCCAAACTTTCCAAGTTGACTGTGCCTGAACCCCTCTGTCGGTGGATCACCAGCTTCCTGACAGACAGGAAGCAGCACGTGTGGCTGGGAAAGCACATCTCAGACCCGCAAACCTTCAGCATTGGAGCACCGCAAGGCTGCGTACTGTCCCCTCTCCTCTACTCTCTCTACACCAATAACTGCACATCCACAGACTCCTCTGTCAAGCTTCTCAAGTTTGCGGACGACACAACCCTGATTGGACTGATCCAGGATGGGGAGGAATCTGCCTACAGACAGGAAGCGACACAGCTGGTGACCTGCTGCCATCGCAACAACCTTCTCCATCATGGTCTGGTTTGGCTCAGCAACCAAGCACGACATCCAGAGGCTGCAGCGAATCGGTTGATCAGCTGAGAAGGTTTTGGCTGCAACCTTCCCTCCATTGATGAACTGTACACTGCAAGGGCCAGGAAGCGAGCGGGCAAGATCATCTCTCACCCCTCTCACGCTGGACACAAACTCTTTGAATCACTTCCCTCTGGAAGGTGACTTCGGACTGTCAAAGCTGCCACAGCCAGACATAAAAACAGTTTTTATCCAGGAGTAGTAGCTCTACTCACTAACCAATAATCTGTAGCCTCATTTTGCTCTGGTATTTTATTTCATTGTTCACTTATTATTATTATTTTAAATTATAATGTTTTATTTTTAGTTGTCTACTGTGTATGATGTTGTTACTTGCGAGCAAAGCACCGGCAAATTCCTTATATGTATATATACTTGGCTAATCAAATTTAATCATTTCAATTCAATTCAAACAGTTAATCAACGGTGTCCTTCCGAGAGTTTAAGAATAGATATGTAGCTTTGGAGTAGATTGTTTTCAAAGGATTCAAAAATAGATGCGATATGAGGTCATGACTATGGTTTGTTGAAGATAAAGATGATGTACAAGGAGCATGGTTCTTGGCTGCTTGTCAGAGGTCAATGGATAGATGTTATGCCTCAATACCTTCTAGTGGATCATTAACACCAGTCGTCAGTCTGTTCCAGATGTTCCTGTATGCAGAGTTCTGGTCATTGGGGAAACTCTAGAAGTGAAAAGTGCTAATGTGTTAAAGCAGCACAGTGTAAACCTTGAACACTAGGCCAGGGTCACGCCACTGTTTGCACCATTGTTCCTTTGTATAAAGTGCTGGCACAGGGAAAACCAGCTCGTACAAGGTGGGTGAATAGCTGCAGAGAACGCAGGCGTGGAAGAAACTGGAACTAAAATCTCAAGTCTACTCCAGCCAATTTGATAAATTCTGATTCAAGTCTGTCTTACTTATCCTGCTGAGCACATATCCTTGATTTTTCTGTGTAAAGTATCTGCTGAGTCGAATCTGGGCATGTCGTCAACAATTTGACAACCAAAACCCACTGGGCAGTGAATTTCAAATATCTATGATCCTCTGATACAGAAATCTCTCCTCAATCAGCTTTATTGACACACACACACACTCATGCACGTGCACACACACACATGCACGCACACATGCGCACACACATACGCACGCGCACGCTCACGTGCACACGCACACATACATGCATGTACGCACACATACACGCACGCACGCATGCACACACACACACACACTCACACACTCACACACTCACACACTCACACACTCACCCACTCACACCACTCACACACACACACACACTCACACACACACACACACACACACACTCATGCACACACACACACCCTCACACACAGGCACACACACACACACACTCACACACGCACTCACACACACACACACCCACACACACACTCACACACACACACACACACACACACGCTCACTCACACACGGACACACACACGGACACACACACACACACACACACACACACACACACACACACACACACACACACACTCACACTCACACTCACACACACACACACACACACACACAACACACACACACGCACGAACACGGGCACACAGAATCAAACTCATTTTTCTCTATTTGGCTATCTACCTTTCACAAGCTCATTTTTATTTCTGATTGACTCTCCTAAACCCTAATAACAAATTTACCAAAAATATAGCAAGGTAGTACCTCTTAAAAGGGCTGCAGTTGGGTATAAAATAGAAACTATGGTCTGATCATTCACTTGAGCAGTAGGATTTGACAACCAATGGGAAGAAGTGCACCCAGCTAATCGGCGGCACTTTTAGGAACAGACAAGGTCATTCATTCAATCTATAACCAATGTCCTCTCTCAGCAGAACGGCAGAGAAACTGTTGACCTGAAATGTTACTTGTTTCTCTCTCCACAGAAGTGACCTTGTCTGTTGAGCATTTCCACCAATTTCTGCGTTTACTTCAGATTTTTGGCATCCACAGTTCATAACTTTAGAGGTTCTAGGAGCAGAATAAGGCCATTTGGCCCATCTAGTCTACACCACCATCTGATCATGGCTGATCTATCTTTCCCTCTCAACTCCATTCTCCTGCCTTCGCCCCTTAACCCTGACATCCGTACTAATCAAGAATCTGTCAATTTCCACCTTAAAAATATCCATTGACGTGGCCTCCACTGTCAAGCGGCAATGTATTCCACAGATTCACCACCCTCTGATTAAAGACATTTCTTCCCATCTCCTTCCTAAGCATTTTTGCATTTGCAAGATCAATACATCCAGCAAGCGAAGCAACAATTCAGTTGCAAATTCCCAAAAGAGCCAGGTTTAGCTGATCTGGTTCCCCGATTCCTTGCACATGGTTTCATCGGATAAGACCCACACCTTACTGACAATGGGAAACATGCAAAAGGACCCTTCAGTATAGGTATCAACTATAATGGCATGGGATTATGATTTGCATCTCCATAGGTCTTCATGCACTCCTTCCATCGGTCACATCAGATGACCCATTTAGTTACGACACCATACAAGAAGCAGGTCCATGCAAAATTGTCATTTGCACTCAGGTTTCAGCCCATTACATTTTCTTGGTTGTTTCAAAGCAGGAAGGTGACAAATAAGAAAATAATACCTTAGGTCCAATTCTTCAAAGTCTAACAAATGTAAATTAGGTTGGTTGCTTTGTTATAAGTGACAGGGCAGAGTTCCACCATTTGTTTAACCTCTTTTTCAAACCCCGTTGTCATGGTGATTTTTACATGATCAGGTCAGGAACGTGATGACATGTTGATGTGCAAGCTCTGCCAGGAAGAAGAAGACAGCTAGATGGTCTGATTTTTCAAAAATAGTGATGAGGGATGGAACGATAGTCTCTTGATAGCGGAGTAGCAGTGGTCAAGGGTGTTTGATCCTCTGGCGCTGCAGGAAATGTGGTGATGGTGGTTTGGTAGCGTCTTCTTCAATCTAGTCTTGGTAGGTCCCTGGCAATGGTGGAGAAGATAGACACAAAATGCTGGAGTTACTCAGTGGGCCAGGCAGCTTCTCTGGAGAGAAGGAATGGGTGACGTTTCGAGTCGAGACTCTTCTCAGACTCAGGAGACGGTGTGGGTAATGTTGTCTGGTGTTTGTTGACTACAGCACATAGTTCCTTCAGTGCTCGCTGTAAACTGCAGGCATGATGATGGAGGGAATTCTGTTGGGAGGTAGGAGGGATGCACTTTACCGCAGATGCCCCAGGTGGAGGGAGCAGGGGTTGGACAAGACCATCAGGCCCAAACACCTTTCCCTTTGCCTATTTTCCGTGACTATAAGTATTTTATGTTCAATGCAGATCTTGGCTTCCATTAAGATTTATTGTGTAGTCTATTAACCACTGGCTGTCATAACAGAATGCAAATGAACAGCTGCCATTAATAATGAACTTGTTAACAAAGATGAATGTTTCTCTGTGTGTTTTGAGCAGAGCCACTGATCTCTGCTGATCCAGTGTAGAATATTTATGGGTGGTTAACCAGCTAGATTAATTGCCCTGTTTCCAAACTATTGGAAAACCAGAGACATGAGTTCAAGCCCACCATGATAGTAATAATCTAAATCTGTAAATAAATAGAGAATGAGCCTCAGTAATGATAGCTGTGAAACCAATAGCCATCAGGCTATTAAACTCAACTCAAACAAAACTTTGAACATTAATAGCCCATTATCTGTTTATTTGCACTGTATCTGTTTATTTATTGATGTGTGTATATATTTATACAATGGTATATGGACACACCGATCTGTTCTGTATTTATGCCTTCTATATTCTGTTGTGCTGAAGCAAAGCAAGAATTTCATTGTCCTATCTGGGACACATGACAATAAACTCTCTTGATCTTCATCTCTTGATCTTGATCTTGATCTTGATTGTTGTAAACCAGTTATCTGTTTCTTTGTGAAGTTGAGGGAATAACATGTGGCATGGTGGTGCAGTGGTAGAGATCCTGCCAGAATCCCTGGTGCTTAGGGATTTCATGCCAAAATAGAATTAATTCATCACAAAAATTCTTAAGGGATTGGACAGGCTAGATGCAGGTAAAATGTTCTCGATGTGGTGCAAGTCGAGAACCAGGGGTCACAGTTTAAGAATAAGGTGTAGACCATTTAGGACTGAGATGAGGAAAAACCTTTTCGCCCAAAGAGTTGTGAATCTGTGGAATTCTCTGCCTCGGAGGGCAGTGGAGACCAATTCACTGGATGTATTCAAGAGAAAGTTAGATTTAGCTCTTAGGGCTAAGGGAATCGAGGAATTCGGGGAGAAAGCAGGAACGGGGTTCTGATTTTGGATGATCACCCACGATCATAATGAATTGTGGTGTTGGCAGGAAGGGCCTGTTTCCACGCTGTATCACTCTAGTACTCTATAACTCTTAGTGTTTGTTCACCAATCCATTTGATTAGTTAACCTTATGATTTGAACAGCGTAATTCCATTGTAGTGAATTAGCCCAGTTTAGCACCTGTATTAATCATTCATCACCATCTGATAATCTCATGATCACAGGGAACATAGATTTACAAGAGGGCATATCCAGTGCTAAACACCAGTCTTGAATAGATGTTTTAAAATTCATTGGCCCTGATATTCAACAGTGACACTGTTTAATTTAACACGGTGCAGATGAAAATTAATTTATTTCCCTGGAACAGAGTCAAGAGCCAATAGTGTTTGTTTGTCAAATACACCAGATATGAAGCAGAACAATCAACGTCTCACTTGCTGCAGATTTACAACACAATAGAAGCAGCAGCAACAATAAATGTACAATATGTTTTTAATTATTCTAACTAAACTAAACAATGATAGTGCAAAAACAAAGTACGCTGAGCAAGCAAGGTACGGAATCAAGGGGTATGGGGAGAAAGTAGGAACAGGGTACTGATTGTGGATGATCAGACATGATCATATTGAATGGCAGTGCTGGCTCCTGCACCTATTTTCTATGTTTCTGTTTCAACATTCTGTGGGAGAAGGAGGACCTGATATGTTCAAGTTGCAGTTCACATTTATTATCCCATGCACCAATTGGTACAGTGATATTTGAGTTACCATACAACCATATGAATAAAAAGAACACAATACACAATAGAATTTAACATCAACATCCACCACAGTGGAATCAACTGTGATAAAAGGCAATAAAGTTCTGTCAATCCTCCGCCTTTTGTTCACCCGTGGTCGGGGCCATGAACCCTCCGCAGTTGCCGCTACGGACGTCCCGATGTACAGGCATATGAGGCAGATTGTGTAAGAATGAAAAAACAACAGAGTGGTTGTCATTGGTGACTTTAATTTTTCAAATACTGACTGGGATTCTCTTCATGCCAGAGGCTTGGATGAGGCAGAATTTGTTAGGTACACCCAGGAGATTTCCTGACAGAGTAATTAGATAATCCAACATGAAATGAGCTTGTCCAAGTGATCAGAGTTTCAGTGGGAAAACATTTTGGGAACAGTGATGATAAAACTGTAAGTTTTCAGATGGTTGTAAGGATAAGACATGAACTTGGGAGAAAGTGTTAGATAGGGAAATGGCAAATTACAACTGTATTAGGCAGGAGCTGTGTTTCAAGGGTATATCCCATCAACAAGTCTGTGAATTCTTTGCAGGATCACTCTAAAAAAGGCCTTTGCTGCAGCGCTTAGAAGTGAGGCGCCCCTATAGTTGTTGAAATCACTGCGATCTCCCTTGCACAGGGTGAGGATGTTGGAGTTACAAGTGCAATTAGTGACACCACCCTCTCTCCAGCAGAGCAGGGGACGAGTGTGTGGCAAGAGTTGGCCATTTCCATACCTAAGGAGCTCAGCAGATACAGTAGGCTGCCCTGTCCTGGAGCTGCCCTGGCTGCCAAGAGATTGATGGCTTTGCCCATTTCATGCAGGGGTGGTTAATCATGGAACTCACTCATCACTGGCACCAGAGGGAGAGCATCGAGAGCTGCGGTAGAGATGTCACCCTCGTATGAATTCCATCTGCAGTTGTGCCCATGATGCCAGGGTGCAGTAATTCCAAACTAATTCTAAAGAGCAAGCATCAAATACTGGGAGTGCTGGAGTCCTGGTTATCCTTCTGTTCTTGGTGAACGGCTGCGGCTCGCCTGCAGTCCGTTTGTTTTTAGTTTTTTGTTGTTTTTTTCCGTTTTGTCTAGTTAAGTTTTTGGTTTTTAAGTTGTGTTTATGTGTGGGGGGGACGGCCCAGCTGGGGGCTGGAACGGCGCTCCCGTGAGGGGCTGTGACGCTCACTTGAGGGCAGCCTGGCGAGGGGCTGAGACGCTCCCCTGAGGGCGGCCCAGCTCGAGGGTGGAACGGCGCTCCAGTCGGGGCTGCCTGGCGCGGGGCTGAGACGCTCACGTGAGGGCGACCCGGCTCGGGGCTGGAACGGTGCTCCGGTGGCTGAGATGGCGTTCTGGCAGTAGCCTGAGTCCGGAGTTCGGCCGCGGGCCAGCGGACGACGTCGTCAACAGCTGCATCCGCTGGACAGGAGGGCGGCAGCTTCGACCACCCCCGGGCAGCGGTGTTTGAACCGGCCTGTTCGCGGAGCTCGGTGAGCCGCGGGACTGATATACCATCGCCCGGTGGGGTATCGCCTCAGCGCAGAGGGAGAATAGGAGGGAAGAGGCTGCAGCCCTAAGATTTTTTCCTCCATCACAGTGAGGAGGTGCTTGGTGGACTCACTGTGGTGGATGTTAATTTGTGTTTACTGTCTGTTCTGTTGTCTATTATTGTATTATTGTACGTATGACTGCAGGCACGAAATTTCATTCAGACTGAAAGGTCTGAATGACAATAAAGGAAATTCAATTCAATTCAATTAAACTACTACAACTGTATAATGAAATAATCCATGATCAATCTCCTCAAAGCAGCATTGTTGCATGTCGAAGACAGCATCTTTGAAGAATATGAAAGGAACAGGAGAGAAATTAAACAGGGAATCAGGAGCTCATGCATTGTCCTCGGAGAATAGGATTTTTTTTAAATCCAAGGCATTTGTTCAGACATTATAAACAAGGCATTTTCATTGAAGCTGTCATATTTTAGTTCCACTATTTTAGGAAAAGAGTTAAAAGGAAATTCCAAATATTTCGGCACAAAGTAATTGTTTTCCTCCAGATATTTCTCCGGAAATGCCTCAGCTCTTCCATCTCTCCAATGTGGATCGTTTGTTATATTTATGAAGCACTTATTTTATTATTTGTGAGAGTTGTGAATTTGTGGAATTCCCTGCCACAGAGGGCAGTGGAGGCCAAGTCACTGGATGGATTTAAGAGAGAGTTAGATAGAGCTCTAGGGGCTAGTGGTATCAAGGGATATGGGGTTATTGATTGGGGACGATCAGTCTTGATCACAATGAATGGAGGTGCTGGCTTGAAAGGCCAAATGGCCTCCTCCTGCATCTATTTTCTATGTTTCAATGTCTATGCTTCTAGATTTAACAATGAATGACATTTACGAGAATGCTCCAGTTGCTACAAGATATGACTTTTGCATATTTTGTACCATGGGTGTTGAGAAAGTTGAATGTTCAATTCCTTCGGTCTGGATTGGTGCCTGTTAGGCCAAAGTGCTGCACTCCTGAAGTGCATGAGCAAGAACCAAATACCAGGGGTGCTGGAGACATGGTTGTCCTTTTTCTAAATTATTACAACTGTACAATGGAATAATGCATGATCAATCTCCTCAAAGCAACACTGCTGCACGTCTAAGACAAGTTGGGTTCATTTCCTTCATAATTTTGTCATGATTCATCCAGAGCCAAGGCACAATTACATTTACCAATGCAATTTATTTCTTTCAGGTTGGCTTCACGAGTTGGCAAAGCGTTTGGGAACTCCGTATGTATACGTTTCAACACTGAGTGCCTCCACCACCCTGAACTCCACTCTTCAGAGCACCTCCATTAACACCAGCTCTGGAGGTAATAGTTCCAGTCTGGAGCTGCTGGGAGGTCCCTCAATCCGAAGCTCCTACATCACATCACTCTACTTTGCACTCAGCAGCCTCACCAGTGTGGGCTTTGGAAATGTGTCAGCTAACACAGATGCTGAGAAAATCTTTTCCATTTGCACCATGCTCATAGGAGGTAGGTTTGCATTCTCTCACACTACCGACATTACATCCGTTCTTCTTTCAGTCCAAGGTGCCCGCAGAAAATTCCAAACACTTTGGGTTTTAACACTAGTAATTATCAAAATTTGCCTCAATTTCGACATTTAGGATTCATGTTGATAAATGAGCTTAATGTTTTGATATATTTTAGAAACGTGGCAATTTGGCAAACCAGACAAGCTAAAACCAGAGCTTAAGTTTCAGATCAATAACCTTCCTAGAGAAACAGAAAAGATGAACAGCAGTGAGTGAGATGTTTCAGGAAGTTCCAGTAGTAATAAAAGACTTTCTAGAACCTTTACTCTTCACAATTGCACTATGAGTAGATAATAGATTGTGCAATTATGTAAATACAGGAGACCCCTGTTATTATGGACATATGAACACTGGATTTTGGTTATGGTGTACAGGGCGACCCACAGTAATTTGATATTACTAGCGGGTCCACGGAAACAAAGTTCACTGCCTCCCTGGTCTCTCTGATGCCGGGTCCACGGAAGCTGCTGCTGACCTGCACCCCCCCACTGCTTCTAGACCAGTCCTACCGACCTTCACCGCAGGCCATGCTGCCAACACCACCCCTGGTCCACACTACCTCCCCAGCCACTTCAAGGCCAGGCTGACAATATCACCTCCGGTCTACACTACAACCCTAACCGCTTCAAGGCCAGGCTGACAACAGCACCCCTGGTCCACACTACCTCCCCAGCCACTTCCAACCTGGATCTACTGCCGCAACCGCCAGTCTCACAGCTTTCTCGGTCACTTCCAGGCCACACCTGCCACCACCACCATCGCAGACTCTTACTGGCACTTCAGCCGCCTGCAGGCCGCGACCATTGACTCCACCGATCCTCACCTCTCCCCTGACTAACAGCAGGCCGGAGCCGTCAACTCACCTGGATTCCAGGGCCAGTTCCAGACCGAGACTCAGATAAAGGGTTTCCAACCCAAAAAGTCACCTGTCCACGTTCTCCAAAGTTGGTGTTTAACCTGCTGAGTTACTCCAGCACTCTGTATCCTTCTCAGTAATCCCTTACTCAGTTATAGTGGACAATTGGCAATATTCCTCCCCTATAACGAGGGTTTACTGTAACGGCAGAATGTTTCAGAATACTATTTCAGTTTTACAGCAGGAATTTGTTTCACCATCATTTCATAAGATTCAGTGTTATTCTGAAAGCAGAATACTGTATGATGCTAAAAAACAGAAAATAGAAAATATTGCAAGGGCGACTACGGGTGCTGTCTGTGTTGCGTTTGTACATTCTCCCCATGACTGCGTACGTTTTCTCAGAGATCTTCCATTTCCTTCCACACTCCAAAGACGTGCATGCTTGTAGATTATTCAGCTTGGTATAAATGTAAATCGTTCCTAGTGTGTGTAGGGTAGTGTTAATGTGCGGGGATCGCTGGTCAGTGTGGACTCAGTGGGCCAAAGTGCCTGTTTCTGCGGTGTATCTCTAAATTAAACTATTATGCAGGGAAAGCAGCATCTATGAGCAAAGGCAGAGAGTGTCTATGGATAAATCATTATCTTCATCATTATTGTTGAAAACATCAACGGGCACGGTGCCTAACGGGCCTGTCTCACTTAAGCGACTTTTTAGGCGACTGCAGGAGATTCTGCAGTCCCCACATGTTCGCGGGTGGTTGCCGGGGAATCGCCTTCATGGTCGTGAGGAGTTCCTGCATTCTGGGAACTAGTCACGGCCTCATTATGGTCACCGCAAATTTTTCAACAGGTTGAATAATTAGCGGTGACTAGAATGAAGCCGCCATGGAGAGTAGCGAGAATTCTCGAGCCGTAGGTGGGTCGCCAGGAGGTCGAAGGTTCTCGTAGGTTGTAGCCGGTGCTGACCGGTAAATTTTATTGACTCATTGGGGAAAAAAAACGTAAGCAGTAGTTTTCTGAACCAAGGATACCCGACCAGTAATGTTAAATGTCTGCCTAACTTCACAGCCATGTATCTCTGGCTTCTTAAAGTTAACTCCACTCCTTCTCCCTCTTTCTCACCCCTTCTCCCCCCTGTAGCCCCACTCCACCCCCTCCCCCCCCCCCCCCCACCTCTCTCCTACTCACCTCCCCACTCCCCACTCCCCCCTCTTTTACGGGCTTACCATACACTGTGCTTTAGCCGTCTTACTTACAGCGCCAACCTTCCTGTTCATCGCGTTGTATGTCTGTATCATCTTGGCTTTGCACCATGTGAATTTCATACAGTGCTCCCGCTTGCCCTGTCCCCCACCTGCGATGTGTTTCCAGTTTCCGGCTGTTCAGGCGACTGCCGGCAACTTGACAGGCCCATTACAATGCTATGTGTGACAGTGATCGCAACTGCTGCTGAAGTGTGGATGGCCGCTGACTTGCTAGGAGCTCGTTCACCCTTTAACAGGTCTTGTTTTTGGTTCTGATGGGGGTCCACAGCCCCCTCCTCACCTGGCTAACCAGGTGGGAGAGACGGTTTAGTCACCGACTATGGAGCAGATAGCATGGGATTACCCGTGGCGGGAGGAACTTCCCCTGACCTGACCTGGATAAAGACACCGTTTTAATGATGCAGGTAGTAATCTTTTATCTTCTAAGTTGCAAAGAAGATGAAAGTTGGAGCGAGCAAAAGGAATGCCTGTGACAGGATTGAGAAAATGAACGACTAAGTGACACAAATGGTGGTGGTGCCAGATGAGAGACGGTGGTGAAAGTTAGCTAGTTGCAGCTAATCTGTGCCGAGCAGATGTAAGTAGAACCATACACACAAGAACAGAACTGGAGCATTAAGATTTTGATGAATGCAGATACTGAAAATTCAAGTAACACAGAGCATGCTTGAAATACTCAAGTCAAGCAAAATCTACAGAGCAAGAAAAACAGAGTTCACATTGCAGATTTATAACAGGTTGGAAAAGATGGCCATCTGAAATTGTTGAGCCCAGCATCACATTGCGAAGGCTTTATCTTATCTCATCACAAGATAACATTGTGTTCCTTGAATCCATATTTGGTTTTCTTGGAGAAGTCAGTGGCAGCAGAATAGAAACTTAAAGTTACTGACTGGAAGCTCAGGATCATCTATGTAAACTATATTGGGGTGTTCTCAAAACAGTTCGCCAATCAGTCTTGCTTACTCCAGTGATGAGGAGACCATTTCATGAACACTGAAGATAGTGCATTCAATTGAAAGTAATATAAATGGAAAGTAACTTCTTGTGGAAAGAATATGCGAACCTCTGGATGGTGAGCAGCTAAATGAAAAACGGGCAGCTCTGTATCTTCCACAGGGAATGTTTCATGAGAAGGGGCTGTGGGTCTTAGTGGAGATGAAGTAGTGAACCAAAAAGTTGCAGAGCAAAAAATATCATTCAATTGGAAAATGGCAAAGCAGAATGTATCTAGTGATGGGAGGATGGTGAGCATGGTGGACATTCTGTAGGATAATTGGTGAAATGTGGGGACTGGTGGGCTGGACATTATGGGGAAGAGATGTCCTATCATTGTGCTGGGTGGGTGACACATGGGATTGGGGTCTCGGGCAATTAAAGAGGAAGATAAATCATGTTTGAGGAAAAAGGGATGGCATCTTGTGTGAAGTAGTGGTGTTACTCCACTCGTGATTTGGAGGAAGTGAGTGGAGTTAAAGGTGAAGTTGCTCGTGAGAACATTCGGCCACAGTGCTTCCTGCTCTTGAGTTTCATCACCTTTTATGCCATTGAGCTCCATGCTCCCAGATTCCCATGGTCAATTTCTAATTTTTTTAATTCACTTTCTTCTGCATCTTCATCTCAAGAATAGGTTAGTGACCAATATCCATTGCAAGTCTACAGGTGGTGCAGCGGTAGAGTTGCTGCCTTACAGCGCTTGTAGCGCCAGAGACCCGGGTTTGATCCCGACTACAGGTGCTGTTTGTACGGAGTTTGTACGTTCTCCCCGTGATCAAGTGGGTTTTCTCCGAGATCTTTGATGTCCTCCTGCACTTCAAAGATGTACAGATTTGTAGGTTAATTGGCATGGTATAAATGTAAATTGTCCCTAGTTTGTGTAGGATGGTGTTAATGTGCAGGGATCGCTGGTCGGTGCGGACTCAGTGGGTCGAAAGGCCTGTTTCCGCGCTGTATCTCTAAACTAAACTGTACTAAATCTACATAGCTAGTTTGACTTCTTCACCCCCTCTCCCATCTAGGTTCCATAGCATTCCATTCCATTCAGCAAACTCATCCACTTCCATTGTATCTGTTTCAGTGATGATCCTTCTACATCAGTGCTTCTGAGCTATCTTCTTTTCTTAACTGTGGTTTATCCTTCTGCAGAGTTTAAAGGGTGGTCCAACATATCTGTTTCACCTTCTGCACATACCTTGCCCATCTCCTGCTCCATGTCCCAGAAAAAGGAAGTGGGTCCCTTTTGTCCACTTTAAAACCACCAGCTTTCACATTCACCTTCATAATTTCTGCTGCCTTTAACTCCCAGACATGTCATTCCCTCCCCTTTACTTTCAGCATTTCAAAATGGCTGCTCATTCCACCTCTCTCGAGCTCACTCTCAAATCTTCACCAACACATAGAAACATAGAAACATAGAAATTAGGTGCAGGAGTAGGCCATTCGGCCCTTCGAGCCTGCACCGCCATTCAATATGATCATGGCTGATCATCCAACTCAGTATCCCGTACCTGCCTTCTCTCCATACCCTCTGATCCCCTTAGCCACAAGGGCCACATCTAACTCCCTCTTAAATATAGCCAATGAACTGGCCTCAACTACCCTCTGTGGCAGAGAGTTCCAGAGATTCACCACTCTCTGCGTGAAAAAAGTTCTTCTCATCTCGGTTTTAAAGGATTTCCCCTTTATCCTTAAGCTGTGACCCCTTGTCCTGGACTTCCCTAACATCGGGAACAATCTTCCTGCATCATTATGCAGCTCTATTCTCCTCTATTCTCCTTCTCACTGCATCTTCCCATGCAATATCAGGAGCGGTCACATATTGTACCTCTTCCCTTTCCACCGTGCAAAGACCCTTCTGTCAGGGGAAGTAGGCATTGCACGTGGAAGTGAGGATGTCACTGCCAGGGGGGGGGTGGGGTGGGGGGGGGGATCAAAGGAGGACGTGTGTGGTGGGGGGGCCGCCATGAGTGAGGAGGAGGGGGGAGGGGGGAGTGGGAGAACAAAGAGGGACCTAGCGCGGATACTTTGTATCATTGTCAGCATCCTTTATGTGGCAACTATTTGCATACCTTGAGTACGCAAGCAAAGAATTTCACCGTGACCTGTCATATGTTACAATAAAGTATTCATTCATTCAGTTACATTTTCCCCACTTTAGCAGTGGCGTATACAGTGTTGTCATCAAATTAGATGGATCTGAAAAGCTGGGACAATGGAATGAAATCCTTAGAGATGATGCACTTGATGTTTACACTATTGTCTCCTCTCAGCTGAAGAAGCCAAATGCAGCTTGGCTAACTGCTCTGCACAACACCTCTGCCCAGTTCACAAGTGTGGTCCTCAGCTAACACTTTAACCCTCAATCCCATTCCCTTTCACATCTCTGTCATTTGCCTCTTACCCTAATCCAGTAGAGGCCAATATAATCCCTGGAGCAGCATCCCATCTTCAAATTAGCGCATTAGAGCCGCAGGATTTAACATTAATTCAGTGATTTCAAATAACATGCTTTCTTAACATGAACTCGTTTTTATTTTTCCACAAACATTGCCTAACCGAGTATTTCCAGCACTCTGTTTTATTTCAGATTTCAAGCATCTGCAATATTTCATGTTGAACAGTTCACAGTTCTGTTTTTCTGTGCTCATTCATATCCTTCTGGTTACATCTCCTCCAGACAGATTAGCAGTGAAGTGTCAACAAAATAGAGAGAGTGCAGAGGAGATTTACTAGAATGTTGCCTGGGTTTCAGCAACTAAGTTACAGAGAAAGGTTGAACAAGTTAGGGCTTTATTCTTTGGAGCGCAGAAGGTTAAGGGGGACTTGATAGAGGTCTTTAAAATGATGAGAGGGATAGACAGAGTTGACGTGGATAAGCTTTTCCCACTGAGAGGAGGGAAGATGCAAACAAGGGGACATGACTTGAGAATTAAGGGACAGAAGTTTAGGGGTAACATGAGGGGGAACTTCTTTACTCAGAGAGTGGTAGCGGTGTGGAATGAGCTTTCAGTGAAGGTGGTGGAGGCAGGTTCGTTTTTATCATTTAAAAATAAATTGGATAGTTATATGGACGAGAAAGGAATGGAGGGTTGTGGTTTGAGCGCAGGTATATGGGACTAGGGGAGATTATGTGTTCGGCACGGACTAGAAGGGTCGAGATGGCCTGTTTCCGTGCTGTAATTGTTATATGGTTATATGAGGCCTTCACAACGTTCTCTCAGCCAGCACCACACCACTTATCTCATATGATAAACACAAAATGCTGGCGTAACTCATCGGACAGGCAGCATCTCTGGATAGCACCTTTAGATCTCTACCTGTCCTGCTGAGTTGCTCCAGCATTTTGCATCTATCTTCGGTGTAAACCAGCATCTGTAGTTCCTTCCGACACTTATCTCAGTTCTTTCCTACACTTATCTAATTTGATCACTCTTGGTTTTCAGCACATCCTTGACACTTCTTTTGTTTCCCCCAACCTTCCGCTTCCCCTTTAATGTTTAATGTTTAAGGGCCTGTCTCACTTGGGCATTATTTGCGCGTCATTTACGCAACACCATTTAAGTGTCACTGCACGACGCACGCGTCATGACGCGCACATGATGCGCGCATGGCGTGCATGGCGCATGGTGAGGCATGGTGACGTAGCCAGTGACGCGCTGTCGACCCCAGGATTTTGGAATTCACAAAATGTTCGCGCGCCACCTGTGTGACCCATAAATGACGCCCAAGTCGGACAGGTTCTTTAATTTTTAAACTTGTTGTGAACAAAATCCATCGATACTTTCTTTCTTCAGGGAAGCAGCCTGTGTAATTTCACCATTTCCTGCTTTTATGCAATGATATTCCAACAGAGCAAATAAATATTGGTGGTGCATGAGATCAAAGATCAAAATTACAGTTCAGTTGTGTCTGGAAACGTTTAATCTTACATTGGCTTGATTCAGATTGGATCAACATTTGTCATTTAAAGGCATTTGGCTGAATTCTTCAAAGAAAGCCACCCTGTAATCAGACATGTGGGAGCTGAGTGCTGGGAGAGAATTTAATAACCTTAGATTCCGGCACATTGGAATCACTTCAGGCCAAACCATTGACTTTGTCCTCTTCGGAATATTGCTCGTTTTAGACAATAGACAATAGGCAATAGACAATAGGCAATAGACAATAGACAATAGGTGCAGGAGTAGGCCATTTGGGTGTTCGACCTAGCACCACCATTCAATGTGATCATCCCCAATCAGCACCCCGTTCCTGCCTTCTCCCCATATCCCCTGACTCTGCTATCTTAAAGAGCCCTATCTAGCTCTCTCTTGGAAGTATCCAGAGAACTAGCATCCACCTGAAGCAGAGAATTCTGCAGATTCACAACTCTCTGTGTGAAAAAAATGTTTCCTCATATTTGTTCTAAATGGCTTACCCCTTGTTCTTAATCTGTGGCTCCTGGTTCTGGACCACTCCAACATCGGGATCATGTTTCCTGCCTCTAGCGTGTCCAAACCCTTAATAATCTTACTGGTTGCAATAAGATCCCCTCTCATACTTCTAAATTCCAGAGTATACAAGCCCAGCGGCTCCATTCTATCAACATATTACAGTCCTGCCATCCTGGGAATTAAACATGTGAACCTACACTGCACTCCCTCAATAGCAAGAATGTCCTTCCTCAAATTTGGAGACCAAAATGGCACACAAAACTCCAGGTGTGGTCTCACTAGGCCCCTGTACAACTGCAGAATCTTTGCTTCTATACTCCTCTTGTTATGAAGGCCATTCGCTTTCTTCACTGCTGTACCTAGATGCTTACTTTCAGTGGCTGATGAACAAGGACCTTCAGATCCCGTTGTACTTCCCCTTTTCCCAACTTGATACCATTTAGATAATAATCTGTCTTCCTGTTTTTGCCAACAAAGTGGATAACCTCACACTTATCCACATTAAGCTGCATCTGCCCACTCACCTAACCTGTCAAGTCACCATGCATCATCATAGCATCCTCCTCACAGTTCACACTGCCACCCAGCTTTGTGTCATTTGCAAATTTGCTAAAGTTACTTTTAATCCCTTCATCTAAATCATTAATATATATTACGAGACTAAGTGTCACACGGGAGGTCTGGTCCCCCAACGCAATAGTTCACCAATTACAATATTGGTGACCAGTGGGGGGGAGGGGGGCTTTCTGGAGCGCTAGTATGGGTGTTGTGGACCGAAGGGACTGGTTTCCAGAGGGCTAATATGGTGGTGTGCTGGCAGCTCACTCATTCACTCACTGGTGGGCTGGGAGTTGACAGCTATTCCTTGAAATTCCATTTCAAGCAGGGTGCAAGACCACCAAATTCAAGTGCAGTTTCTTACTACTTCAAGCAGGGTACTAGGCCACCAAATTCAATGCCGTTCCATACCTCCAGTTTAAATTCCATTTGGAATATTTTGTAGGACCAAGAAGCCTAGAAAACCAAGAAAAACATACTATTCCAAGCAGGTTGTAAGGCCACCAAAGAGAGCGAGTTGTGACCTCTCCCTCCTCCATTTGCAGAGACTGAGCCATGCCCACATTTCTGGGTTTCATAGTCCGTTCCCCTCCCACCAGTAGGGGTGTGGCCTTCATGGCTTGATTGACAGGAGAGAGCCTCAACATTTTGTAAACACTAATAACTCTTGTATTTTTCATCGATGGGAAAAATCCTCAGCACCTGATGAGCGGAGGGGGGTTCTGAGTAAGATGGCCAAAGATCACAGCCATACGTGGTAGCGTTTTTTCTACAATCTATATAAAGCGCAAACAGGAAGTGGTTAAGATTAGACTTTTAATTATATAGAAGGCAAGGCAACTTTAATTAGGCAAGGCAACTTTAATTAGGCAAGGCAACTTTAATTAGGCAACGCAGCTTTAGCATTTCCAAACCAAAGGCAACACAGCTTTAGCAGTTCCAAACCAAAGGCAACACAGCTTTAGCATTTCCAAACCAAAGGCAACACAGCTTTAGCATTTCCAAACCAAAGGCAACAAAGCATTAGCATTTCCAAACTATATATTTAAAACACATTAAGGGCACCGACAGGTCAATAAAACCACTCACAGTTTAGTAGACATGTGTTTAGTGTTATTCACAGCTCAGAATGAGAGACATGACCCTCTCGCTCCCCCATCTTGAGACACTTCTGGGTTTTATAATCCCTCCAGAAGGGGCATGACCTTCAGGAGAGAGAATCTCACCATTTTTTAAACACTAATAACTCTTTTATTTTTCATCGATGGGAAAAATCATCTTGTCCTGAGCAGCGGAGGGGGACTCTGAGTAAGATGACCCAAAACCACAGCCGTTAATTGCAGCATTTTTTCTAAAATCAATATACAGAACAACAGGAAGTGGTCAAGATCAGACTTTTAATAATATAGATAAATAGCTGCGGTCCCAGCACTGAGCCTTGCGGTACCCCACTAGCCATTGCCTTCCATTCTGAAAGGGACCCGTTAATCCCTACTCTTTGTTTCCTGTCTGCCAACCAATTTTCTATCCATTTCAGCACCAATACCATGTGCTCTAATTTTGACCACTAATTTCCTTATCAAATGCGTTCTGAAAGTCCAGGTACACTTCATCCACTGGCTCTCCCTTGTCCATTTTCCTAGTTACATCCTCAAAAAATTCCAGAAGATTAGTCAAGCATGATTTCCCCTTCGTAAATCCATGCTGAATCGGACCGATCCTGTTACTGCTATCCAAATGTGCAACTATTTCACCTTTTATGATTGACTCCAGCATCTTTCCCACCACCGATGTCAGGCTAACTGGTCTATAATTCCCTGTTTTCTCTCTGTTTTTAATGCAATCACATGGAATTAATGCTGTGCTATGACAGTCTGCGTATACTCATCTGGCCTGAAATGGTCTTTGTCATGTTATTAGCAAAACTTTAAATTACTTTAAACAGATTGGCAGGATGCAAGACAGCCGGTATAAGTGCAAAGATATAGAGAAGAGGAGTATTGTGTGCAGAATAACTTTGCAGTGTAATCCTAGCGCTAGTCGCTTGTAAGGTGGAGCAGATGCATTTTTACAGGTCTCAAGCTACTGTATATTTTTCATTGTGAGACAATTTATTGATGAAGCTTGACACAAAAAGCTGGAGTAACTCAGCGGGACAGGCAGCATCTCTGGATACATACATACATACATACAAACATACATACATACATACATACATACATACATACATACATACATAGACAATAGGTGCAGGAGTAGGCCATTCGGCCCCTCGAGCCAGCATCACCATTCACTGTGATCATGGCTGATCATCCACAATCAATACCCCGTTCCTGCCCATATCCTTTCATTCCACTAGCCCTAAGAGCTCTATCTGTCTCTCTTTTGAATGCATCCAGTGAATTGGCCTCCACTGCTTTCTGAGGCAGAGAATTCCACAAATTTACAACTCACTATGTGAACAATTTTTTTCTCATCTGTTTTAAATGGCTTACACCCTATTCTTAAACTGTGGCCCCTGTTTCTGGACTCCCCCAACATCGGGAGTATATTTCCTGTATCTAGCATGTCCAATCCATTAATAATTTTATATGTTTCTACAAGAATCCCTCTTATCCTTTTACATTCCAGTGAAGACTTCCCAAATCTGAGGAAGGACATTATTGCAATAGAAGGAGTGCAGAGACGGTTCACCAGACTGATTCCTGGGATGTCAGGACTGTCTTATGAAGAAAGACTGGATAGACTTGGTTTATACTCTCTAGAATTTAGGAGATTGAGAGGAGATCTTATAGAAACTTACAAAATTCTTAAGGGGTTGGACAGGCTAGATGCAGGAAGATTGTTCCCGATGTTGGGGAAGTCCAGGAACAAGGGGTCACAGCTTAAGGATGAGGGGGAAATCCTTTAAAACAGAGATGAGAAGAACTTTTTTCACACAGTGGTGAATCTCTGGAACTCTCTGCCACAGAGGATAGTTGAGGCCAGTTCATTGGCTATATTTAAGAGGGAGTTAGATGTGGCCCTTGTGGCTAAGGGGATCAGGAGGTATGGAGAGAAGGCAGGTACGGGATACTGAGTTGGATGATCAGCCATGATCATATTGAATGGCGGTGCAGGCTCGAAGGGCCGAATGGCCTACTCCTGCACCTAATTTCTATGTTTCTATGTTTCTAAGACAAGGCCAGTCGCTCCACTCTCTCAGCATATGACAGTCCTGCCATCCCAGGAATAAATCTCATGAACCTACGCTGCACTCCCTCAATAGCAAGAATGTCCTTCCTTAAATTTGGAGACCAAAGCTGCACATAATACTCCAGGTGGTTTTAACAGGGCCCTGAACAACTGCAGAAGGACTTCTTTGCTTCAATACTCAACTCCTCTTGTTATGAAGTTTTCTTCACTGCCTGCTGAACCTGCATGTTTACTTTCAGTGATTGATGTACAAGGACAACTAGGTCTCGTTGTGCTTCCCCACTTCCTAACCCCTCTTCAGAGAACAATCTGTCTTCCTGTTCTTGCCACCAAAGTGGATAACCTCACATTAATTCACATTATACTGCATTTAGACTATTGTGTTCAGTTCGGGCACCATTATACTGCATCTGCCATGCAACTGCCCGCTCACCCAACCTGTCCAAGTCCCCCTGCATTTTCATAGCATCCTCTTCACAATTCACACTGCCGCCCAGTTTTGTGTCATCTGTAAATTTGATTAATGAAATTCCTTCATCTAAATCATTAATGTATATTGTACATAGCTGCGGAGCGAAGGAATGGGTGATGGCTCGGGTCGAGACCCTTCTTCAGATTGATGAAGCTTGGATGATATTGATTACTTTTCATTCATGATTCATATCTCTAATCTATTAGGAGTAATAGTGTTTGCCTCACACAAATTATCCAAAGAAAGCAACATAAATTGTTTAACTTTCACTGGATTGATTTTTTTTCATATTCTGCGCTGTATGTGAACACTACACAGTCCAGTCATGATGGGGTGATCTCAGGTGCACTCTTGGTCTGATGTCTTCATCCTTCCAAAGCAAGAAAGGACCTTCCTCATTGCCCTTCACTAATCAGGACACGGTATCAGAATAAAAACAATGTATATGAAAATATAGCAGTCATAGATGACAAACATGTCCCAGCTATAGTAGTCCCACTTGCCTGCGCTTGGTCCATATCCTTCCAAACCTGTCCTGTCCAAGTACCTGTCCAACCGTATCTTAAATGATGGGATAGTCCCAGCCACAACTACCTCCTCCAGCAGCTTGCTCCATACACCCACATCCATTGTGTGAAAAAGTTACCCCTCAGAATCCTACTACATCTTTTCCCCTTCACCTTGAACCAATGTCCTCTCTCCTTGATTCCCCTACTCTGGGCAAAATACTGTGTATCTACCTGATCTATTCCTCTCATGATTATGTACACTTCTATAAGATCACCCCTCATCCTCCTGCACTCAATGGAATAGATACCCAACCTACTCAATCTCTCTATATGGCTCGGCAACATGCTAGTCTGAGTATAGAAGTTGGGATGTAATGTTAAAATTGTACAAGGCATTGGTGAGACCAATTCTGGAGTATGGTGTACAATTTTGGTCGCCTAATTATAGGAAGGATGTCAACAAAATGGAGAGAGTACAGAGGAGATTTACTAGAATGTTGCCTGGGTTTCAGCAACTAAGTTACAGAGAAAGGTTGAACAAGTTAGGGCTTTATTCTTTGGAGCGCAGAAGGTTAAGGGGGGACTTGATAGAGGTTTTTAAAATGATGAGAGGGATAGACAGAGTTGACGTGGATAAGCTTTTCCCACTGAGAGTAGGGAAGATTCAAACAAGGGGACATGACTCGAGAATTAAGGGACTGAAGTTTAGGGGTAACATGAGGGGGAACTTCTTTACTCAGAGAGTGGTGGCTGTGTGGAATGAGCTTCCAGTGAAGGTGGTGGAGGCAGGTTCGTTTTTATCATTTAAAAATAAATTGGATAGTTATATGGATGGGAAGGGAATGGAGGGTTATGGTCTGAGCGCAGGTATATGGGACCAGGGGAGATTATGTGTTCGGCACGGACTAGAAGGGTCGAGATGGCCTGTTTCCGTGCTGTAATTGTTATATGGTTATATTATATGGTTATATGGTTATTATAGTCCTGGCAACATCCTCATGAATCTTTTCTGAACCCTTTTAAGCTTGACAATATATTTCATATAACATGGTGCCCCGAACTGAACACAATATTCTAAATGCGGTCTCACCAACGTCTTATACAACTGTAACATGACCTCCCAACTTCTATACTCAATACTCTGACGTCTCAAAATGCAATGCCTCACACTTCTCTGTATTAAATTCCATCAACAATTCCTCTGCCCACCTAGCCAATCGATCCAGATCCTGCTGCAATCGATCACAACCATCTTCACTCTCTGCAAAACCACTAAATGTTGTATCATCAGCAAACGTGCTAATCTTGCCCTGTATGTTCTCATCCAAATCATTGATGTAGATGACAAACAATAACGGACCCAACACCGAACCTGAGGCACACCACAAGCCACAGGCATCCATTCCGAGAAGCAACCTTCCACCATCACTCTCTGCTTCCTACCATGGAGCCAATTTGCTATCCATTCAGCTATCTCTCCTTGGATCCCATGCAATCTAACCTTCCAGGGCAGCCTACCATGCGGAACTTTGTCAAACGCCTTACTGAAGTCCATCAACACAACATCTACAGCTCTGCCCTCGTCAACTATTTTGGTCACGTCTTAAACAAAATCAATCAGATTTGTGAGACACGACCTCCCACGTACAAAACCATGCTGACTATCCCTAATCAGCCCTCGCCCATCAAAATGCCAGTATATCCAATCCTTCAGAATACTCTCCAGTAACTTATCACCTACAGATGTTAAGCTCACTAGTGTATAGTTCCCAGCATTTTCCCTGCAGCTCTTCTTGAAAAGAGGCACAACATTTGCCACCCTCCAGTCTTCCGGCACCTCTCCTGTATTTAAGGACGACTCGTAAATTTCAACCAGGGCTCCCATAATTTCCTCTCTAGTTTCCCACAATGTCCTCAGATATATCTCATCAGGCCCTGGAGATTTGTCTACCTTCAAACACAACAGTACCTTCAGTACTTCTTCAATGGTAAAACTGATTACCCGCAAGACACTTCCATTGATTGGCCCAATTTCCTCCGTCCTACTGTCTTTCTCCTCAGTAAATACAGAACCTCATTGAGGACCTTGCCCATCTCCTGTGGCTCCACCCAGAGGTGACCGTGTTGATTCCTTTCTCTCTAGTTACCCTTTCCCCCTTATGTATTTATAAATTCTTTTGGGATTGTCCTTAAAGCGACCCGCTTCTCCTGTCCCTATTTTGCCATTCTGATCTCCTTTTTCAGTTTACTCCTTAGTTCCCAAAACTCACCCAGGGATGTACTTGATCCCAGCTGCCTATACCTGTCCCATGCATCGTTCTTGTTTATAACCAACACCTCAATTTCCCTCTGAGTCAGGAGAATTTCCCTCTCAACCCATTCCTTCTCTTCAGAGATGCTGCCTGACTCGTTGAGTTACTCCAGCATTTGGTGCCTACCCGCAAATTCCCTCATCAGCCAAGCTTCATTACTTTTGCCTGCTTTGCCCTTCACTCTAGCGGGGACGTATATATCCTGAGCTTTCTTCAGTACATTTTTAAAAACATCCCACTTGGCGATGTATCTTCCTCTTCCTACCCATATCGTTTGTGCCCCTCACTCTTGAGGATGCCGTGCAGCCACTCCGAGACATCTTGGATCTTGGCACCAGGGAGGCAACACACCATCCTGGAGCCTCACCTGCTGCCGCGGAATCTCCGATAGACACAGAATGCTGGAGTAACTCAGCGGGTGAGGCAGCATCTCCGGAGGTAAGGAATGGGCGACGTTTTGGATCGAGACCCTTCTTCAGACTGATGGTCTGTCTAACTATCTAAACTAACTATTCTGCAAGTTGATTTGCAGAATTAGTGTTCCAGCAACTGGAAAACCTTTAATGAGATTATTAGTTATTTAGGCTATTAAACAGTTCAAAGAATGGAAAAATCTCTTTTCATCAATATCATAGCATCATATACTTGAATTATTGAATACTTTACATATTTTATTTTATCTGCAGTCATCTATTAGGTTTGTTATTTGTGCTAAATGAGAAACATTACAGAGTAAAATTATGATATTCCGCAGAACAGTGGGATCTCTTTCTTATGTTGAGGTTTGTTCAACTTTTATTTAATTCAGTTTAGTCATTGGAAGAAATTCTACTCTCGTCTCTAAAGAGACAGAGTTTTCTTTGTGTCCTTATAACTAACAGCGATACTTTATTCACGATATGGTACCTAAGGGTCTCGACCTGAAATGTCGTCCATTCTTTCTCTCCAGAGATGCTGTCTCACCCGCTGAGTTACTCCAGCATTTTGTGTCAACCCTCGATTTTAACCAGCATCTGCAGTTCGTGCTTACACGCTGCAGAATCTCCTGTCCGCACCTCTGACGATGGATTCTCCCTTCTCCCAACTAAACTAGACAATGATGTGGCTCTGCTTGATGTCACTCTTTCCCATTGAGCCTCAGCACCAGGGTTGGAATCACAGACCTGGCTAACACTCAATCTTGTTGTGTTGTCCGGCCCCAAGAGGGTGTACCTGTTTTCAGTAGGTACAGCCACTGGGGCCTCCTGCACTCCATGTTTACTCCTCTTTCTCACAGTCACCCACCTTCGCTCTTCCTGTATCCTTGGTGTGACCACCTCATTATCGGTCCTGTCCAGGAAACTCTCTGCTCCAGTTCCCCAACACGTTCATTCAGGAGCTGTACCTGGACACAATTTCCGCAGATGTAGTTGTCAGAAACACCAGCAGCATCCCTGACTTCCCACATCCTGCAGGATAGACACCGTAACAACGTGCCTGCCATTACTTCTGTGGCCAAAATCCCGAATTTCAAATGAGACACACTCCAAGTTGAATGAAACCTACCCCCTCCCCTGCTGTCAATAGCCTCCTTCTGTACTGCAATATGTCACAAGTTTAAATATCAGACACATGCAGAATCGATTCAAGTGAAGCCTCAGCGCCTCAGCCCCGAAGACTCTTGAGCCAAAGACTCACACTTCCCCTCAACTAGGTCCCTCGCAACAGGCCTCACAATTAGGAAAGGGAAAATAGATTATGAAAGAAAACTGGCAGGGAACATAAAAACTGACTGCAAAAGTTTTTATAGGTATGTGAAGGGAAAGAGATTAGTTAAAACAAATGTAGGTCCCTTGCAGTCAGAAACAGGTGAATTGATCATGGGGAACAAGGACATGGCAGACCAATTGAATAACTACTTAGGTTCCGTCTTCACTAAGGAAGACATAAATAATCTGCCGGAAATAGCAGGGGACCGCGGGTCAAATGACATGGATGAACTGGGTGAAATCCAGGTTAGCCGGGAAGTGGTGTTAGATAAATTGAATGGATTAAAGGCCGATAAATCCCCAAGGCCAGATAGGCTGCATCCCAGAGTACTTAAGGAAGTAGCCCCAGAAATAGTGGATGCATTAGTGATAATTTTTCAAAACTCTTTAGATTCTGGAGTAGTTCCTGAGGATTGGAGGGTAGTTAATGTAACCCCACTTTTTAAAAAGGGAGCGAGAGAGAAAACGGGGAATTACAGACCAGTTAGTCTAACATCGGTGGTGGGGAAACTGCTAGAGTCAGTTATTAAAGATGGGATAGCAGCACATTTGGAAAGTGGTGAAATCATTGGACAAAGTCACGATGGATTTACGAAAGCTAAATTATGTCTGACGAATCTTATAGAATTTTTCGAGGATGTAACTACTAGAGTGGATAAGGGAGAACCAGTGGATGTGATATATCTGGACTTTCAGAAGGCTTTCGACAAGGTCCTACATAAGAGATTAGTATACAAACCTAAAGCACACAATATTGGGGGTTCAGTATTGATGTGGATAGAGAACTGGCTGGCAAACAGGAAGCAAAGAGTGGGAGTAAACGGGTCCTTTTCAGAATGGCAGGCAGTGACTAGTGGGGTACCGCAAGGCTCAGTGCTGGGACCCCAGCTATTTACAATATATATTAATGATTTGGACGAGGGAATTGAATGCAACATCTCCAAGTTTGCAGATGACACGAAGCTTGGGGGCAGTGTTACCTGTGAGGAGGATGCTAGGAGGCTGCAAGGTGACTTGGATAGGCTGGGTGATTGGGAAAATGCATGGCAGATGCAGTATAATGTGGATAAATGTGAGGTTATCCAGTTTGGTGGCAAAAACAGGAAAGTAGACTATTATCTAAATGGTGGCCGATTAGGAAACGGGTAGATGCAGCGAGACCTGGGTGTCATGGTACACCAGTCATTGAAAGTAGGCATGCAGGTGCAGCAGGCAGTGAAGAAAGCGAATGGTATGTTGACATTCATAGCAAAAGGATTTGAGTCTAGGAGCAGGGAGGTTCTACTGCAGTTGTACAGGGTCTTGGTGAGACCACACCTGGAGTATTACGTACAGTTTTGGTCTCCAAATCTGAGGAAAGACATTATTGCCATAGAGGGAGTACAGAGAAGGTTCACCAGACTGATTTCTGGGATGTCAGGACTTTCATATGAAGAAAGACTGGATAGACTCGGTTTGTACTCGCTAGAATTTAGGAGATTGAGGGGGGATCTTATAGTAACTTACAAAATTCTTAAGGGGTTGGACAGGCTAGATGCAGGAAGATTGTTCCCGATGTTGGGGACGTCCAGGACAAGGGGTCACAGTTTGAGGATGAATGGGAAATCCTTTAGGACCGAGATGAGAAAAACATTTTTCACACAGAGAGTGGTGAATCTCTGGAACTCTCTGCCACAGAAGGTAGTTGAGGCCAGTTCATTGGCTATATTTAAGAGGGAGTTATATGTGGCCCTTGTGGCTAAAGGGATCAGGGGGTATGGAGAGAAGGCAGGTACAGGATACTGAGTTGGATGATCAGCCATGATCATATCGAATGGTGGTGCAGGCTCGAAAGGCCGAATGGCCTTCTCCTGCTCCTATTTTCTTTTTTTTTAAGAACTTAATTTTATCCAATCAGGTCAAGTACCCACTGAGGTAATTAGGACGTCTCAGCCAATCCACTCACTCACTGGTCTGGCTACTGCTGCTCATTAAAACTTGTACATTATACTTTATTTGCTCATTGTGCATTAAAATTAAAAATCAGTGATGATATAGTGAGCTCTATATTTTCCACAGTAACTTTTCTGCAGGCTGCTTTGCCGATTAATGTTCCAGCAACTGGAAACCCTTTGAAGAGATTAGTTATTTATTCTATTAAAGAATGAGAACACTTCTTTTCATCTATATCATAGCATCATTCAAACTTGAATTATTGAATACTTTATATATTTTATTTTATCTGCAGTCATCCATTAGGTTTGCTATTTGTGCTAAATGAGAAACTTTGCACAGTAAAATTATGATTATGATTTTACCCAGAACAGTGGAATCTCTTTCTTGTGATGAGGTTTAAACATCAATTTATTATTCAACTTTTATTTAATTCAGTTTTGTCTCTAAAGAGACAGAGATGTCTTTGTGTCCTTATAACTAACAGTGATACTGTATTCACGATATGGTACCTAACGGTGGAAATTGCTGAACAGAATGTCAGCACAAAGAAAGCTCCAGGAAGATGATCACATAATTGAAACAGCAACTAGGGCTTATGCCAGTCACCCATTCCTGTGAGCTTCTCCCTGTCTCTCCTAAAGGTGCTGATAGACACTGCTCTAAAACTGGACTGAACCCAGCAGCTCTCAAGTGCCTTATGATGATGGAAGCAGCCTTTCATTATGCCAAGCTTGTGCTGTCAGCAAGACACCCACGTTCCCTGAATACTAACCCAGTTCCATTTCTGAGACTATTTACATGATCTGTTTGCACTGTCTTATCAAGAACAACATTCCAGATGCAGTTCAACAGCTTTGCAAGAAAATAGATTCTCTCATCTCCCCTCTGTTGTTTGCCAGTGATTTTGAAAGAATAATTACTGTCCCATTTGCCAGGAGGATATGTTTGTTTTCATCTTCTCATTGAGCTTCTCAGCGTGTTTAAAACATTCATGGGATCATTTGACCTACCAAGAAAAATAACTTTTCCCCAATCTCTGTTCATAACAAATGTCCTTCATCTTTGGTAACAGCGTGGAGAACATCTTTTGTTCACTCCCATGGGAATCCTGTGTCTTTTCTGTGATGTGGTGTAACGGGTTGTCCACAATAGGTTCTAACGAGTGATAAAAAGCTCTAACATGATCTCTTTGGGTTTATACATTTTTTATTTTTTTATCATCTTCTCAATTTGAGAATTCATGTCCAAAAACACCAGAGTATCACTGGTCTTCTGCAAAGTTCATATTCAGGCCCTTTATAACAGCTCTGTCAACATAGTCTTCCTGAGTGATACCATTGGTATCTTCACACTGAATTCCATCTGCTCAGCATTCAACTTGTTTCACCAAGCTGCTTCTGTGTCATAAGGTCATATGGTCAGAAGTGATAGGAGCAGAATTAGGCCATTCGTCCCATCAAGTCTACCCTGCCATTCAATCAAGGCTGATCTATCTCACCCTCCTAACCCCATTCTCCTGCCTTCTTCCCATAACCCCTGACACCTGTACTAATCAAGAATCTATCTATCTCTGCCTTAAAAATATCCATTGACTTTGCTCCCACAGCCTTCTTTTGCAAATAATTCCACAGATTCTCCACCCTCTGACTAAAGAGGTCATCCTCCATTTTCCAATGTTCCACATCATCTGTATCTATACATGGCTGGTTCTATAACTGACTGGAGTTTGGCTCTATACAATGGAAAGAGTAATGGACACAAACTTAATCCCGATAGAACTTCCCAATAAACCATGTGTTCTTTCTTTACATTGGTTGTATTTGACCTTGTAATATGCCCTTTCCAATCTATCTCTGCTAGGACTGTTTTCAATTCATTAAAATGATCTCTACCCTGGTTGATTGTTGCACTTTGGATAGGTTCTGATTTATTTCCATAATTCCTTTCAGATTAATTATGTTGTGGTCACTATTAACAAGATCACCCCCTATTGTTGCCACACCAATCTGTGATTCATGCTGATTAGATGTGTTTTACAGTGCATCTGTTGAAATTGGTAAGTCATTGAAGACATGACAAACTTGCTTAGACTCCTGAGGAAGTAAAGGCATTGATGTCAAGTCAAGAGACTTTGTTGTCATGTGTCCCAGATAGGACAATGAAATTCTTGCTTGCTGAAGCACAACAGAATATTGTAAGCATAAATACAGAACAGTTCAGTTCAATATACATATAAATAAGCAAATAAAGTGCCTAGTGTCAATGTGGTTGAGCCAGTTCAATTTGTTGGCAATATTTGCACCTGAGGTTCAGTTTCAAGCTGGAAAGGGTACTGAGAAGATTTACAAGGATGTTGCCAGGACTAGAGGGTCTGACCAATACGGAGAGGTTGAGTAGGCTGGGACTCAATTCCTTGGAGAGCAGGAGGATGAGGGGTGATCATGAGAGGAGTAGATCGGGTTGATGCACAAAGTCTCTTGCCCAGAGTAGGCGAATCGAGGATCAGAGGACATAGGTTCAAGGTGAAGGGGAAAAGATTTAATAGGAATCTGAGGGGTAACTTTTTCACACTAAGGATGGTGGGTGTATGGAACAAGCTGCCAGAGGAGGTAGTTGAGGCTGGGATTATC
Organism: Leucoraja erinaceus; assembly: GCF_028641065.1. Taxonomy (NCBI): domain Eukaryota; kingdom Metazoa; phylum Chordata; class Chondrichthyes; order Rajiformes; family Rajidae; genus Leucoraja; species Leucoraja erinaceus. The sequence continues at coordinate 1,173,473 of NC_073422.1, forward strand.
CCATCGTTTAAGAAACAGTTAGACAGATACATGGATAGGACAGGTTTGGAGGGATATAGACTAAATGGTGGGACTAGTGTAGCTGGGACATGTTTGTCATCTATGACTGGTCAGTGTGGGCATGTTGGACCAAAGGGCCTGTTTCCACATTGTACCACTCTATGAATCGATGACTCTATGACCTAGATATTTGAAGCTCCGATCATCTCCACTTCGACAACATTGATGTATAAACCGATTGATGTAACCGCAGATGCTGATTTACAAAAAAAAGATTTACAAAAAAAGACCAAAGCGCTGAAGCAACTGACTCCGGCAATTTGTGTCTTTTTTGAAGTAGAGGTTCTTGTCTTGACACCATGTTACTAACTCTCTATCTCCCTCCTGCACTGTGTCTCAACACTGGGTTGAGGTCTAGCCCGGCATGGTGGCGTCATCTGCAAACCTGTAAATGGAGTTAGAGCAGTTGGCCACACAATCACATGTATGATCCGGAGCAGAGGATGCAGCCTTGTGGAGCATGGATGTTGAGAAGGGATAGGGGAGCATGGTGGTGCAGCGGTGGATTTGTGGCCTTACAGCACATGCAGCGCCAGAGACCGGGGTTCAAACCCGACCACGGGTGCTGTATGTACGGAGTTTGTATGTTCTCCCCGTGACCTGCATGCGTTTTCTCCGAGATCTTCAGGTTTCCTTTCACACTCCAAAGACGTACAGGTTTGCAGGTTAATTGTCTTGGTATAAGTGTAAATAGTCCCTAGTGTGTGTAGGATAGTGTTAATGTGCGGGGATCGCTGGTCGGTGCAGACTCGGTGGGCCCAACGGCTGGTTTCTGCGCTGTATCTCTAAACTGAACTAAACTAAAAGTATTATAGAGGATATTTTCTCCCCTGGTCTCACAGATTGCTATCCATTAGTCAGGAAGTCAAGGATCCCAGTTGTGGAGGGGAGGAAAGGGTGTTGTTGTTTCTGAGGTCCAGTTTGGTGGAACTTGGGTTGTTATAGGCAGAGTCTTAGGATGTTAACGTCAATAAATAGGAGTCTGATGTGGGCAACCTTGTCAGCCAGATATTCAGGGATAAGGGTAGGACCAGGGAGATGGCATCTGTTGAGGACCTGTCGTAGCAGTAGGTGAATAGCTGAGGCTCCCGACTGGAAGGCTGGAGTTAGCCTGCGCCAGGACCAGCCTCTCAAAAGGCTTCATGACGGTGGATGCCAGAACTACAGACTGTAGTCATTAAGCCATGCACCTTGTTTTTTCGTTCACATCAGGATAGTGATCTTCTTAAAGCAAATGGAGAGGATAACTCGGAGAAGATTAAACAAGCAATCATGATCAATGATTTTACTTCGGAGTCACGTGAGTGACTTCGTGAAGAGCCCTGCCCAGTGCGCAGTTGCGGCATTATCGCACAGCTGTGCACACGCGGCCCAGCGGGAGTCGGCGCTCCCGCAAACCAAGGAACGTGAGGTAAGTACCTACCTTAATCGGGCCTTGTGTTTTTTGCTCCAGGGGGAGCAAAGCAGCAGAGGAAGCGGCCCCCGTTCGACTCCAGCGAAGGAGCCGACAGTGGAGGGGGATAGGCGCAAACGGGACCGCACACGCAGCGGACCACTGACAGGGAGCTGCGCTGATGCCGGTCCGCTGAACAGCTGTTTGATTAACAGCAGCGCACCGGAGGGAAATTTAAAAACCCGACCAGCAGCCCTGCAGACTCCTGACAAGGAGAATCGCCGCCCGGAACCGCTACAATGCCGCCTAAAAAACGGCAGGCAGCCTCTAACTACAGGTAAGACAAACCTTACCAAAAAATACAGGTTCTACAGGAATCAACTTCCTCCAACACTGGAACAGGCTGGAGACAGCAAAAACAAGTATGTCTGTCTCCCCAAGCCAGAGGAGGTCATGGAGTTACAAAACCTCCAGGAAAACGAGGGGTCACTGGCTGAATGCCAAGGGAGCTGACACTCCTACCCCAGTGCTATTGCACTAGCCATCTCCCTTGTCGAGGGATTGATGCGACAACGGAGTTTGAGCTATGCCTCCTCCAATTTATAGCACACCCTTTTGCTCCCTCTTTTGAGGCTAGCTAAGGAGGCCAGGGCTGGGCTGGCTTAAACGCTGGGCAGGCGGACGAGAACAGGAGTATGCCAGGGGAGCAGGATCAGGAAGAGTTACTGGGTGTCGTGGGCCACTACATGGCTCCTCCACGCGACCATCTTCCCAACAAAGCCCTGCAGGAGCAGGCCTTTCTAGAGGTAAATCTGCAGGCAGCTGGGTCAGCAGACTCGCAGACAAGAGCTAAAAGCAGTGAATTCTGAAGCTCCTAACACCGAAAATCACCGCCTTTGCTCGTTTCCACAGATCATACTCACCTGGCAGGCGAGACGCCATGATCACCAAGGTGGTTCTCCAAGGTGGTTCTCCCATCCCTTTGCACTTCGAGTGTGCTGACGCCTAAGATGTTCCCAAATTCGGGATACTCGGCTGACATTTGTGCATATAAGACCTGCCCTCAACCCCAAATATACGGGGCTATGCAAACCGCTGCAGCGGGAAGAGAGGCAGCTAAACCTGTGCGCCTCATGAGGGCAGGCCCTGGAACGAGCAGGACATCGCATCCAACACCCAGCTGGCAGCAACCCTCGGCATCCACCAGCAAATATCAAACAAGGACTGGTGAAAGCCTTACCCCCAAAGTTCTTTTTAGACAGGGGCCCAGAGCCGAGCCGTGGGAAAATGCGCCGCCTCACCGACAGCACCAGCATACCAGCAAACTGAGCCTTCATGAAAAAACAATGAACATGGAGGTAGGTAGTCTGGTTCCTCCCAGTTTATACAAAATAAGGGTGCTCTACTAACTGCGGGGGGGGTGGGGGGGGGGCATTTACACTTGTTGAAAAAGCATGGGGTGCTGTCACAAATAACTAATATATACTCAACAGTATTAGTGGATAAAAACTTGAATTCAAATTGGGCATATTACCGCCAGTTCAGCAATGCGCCCAAAGGGCATTTTTTCCCTCTAAGAAAGAGAAGCGAGAAGGTCAAGCTGAACCAGAAAGGCTCATTACAAAAGGGATCATGGGAGCAAACATGAACCATTGGAATTTGTATCGAATATATTCACCAAAACTACAAAAGATGGTGAATGTAGCATCATCATTGACCTAATATCACTAAATAAATCTGTTGAGTATATACACTTTAAGATGGAGACATTTTGTCACTGCCAGACATCCGATCTCCAAAGGATACCTTATGGCAAGCATTGATATGGAAGATGCTAACTATCTTATACCCATACACAAGGATCATTGTAGATACCTAAAAAATTATCTGGATAGGGCAATATGGGAGTATAGAACATTCCCAATGGTCTAACCTCAGCCCTAAAGTAGTTACAAAAATATTAAAAATAGCCATGAAAATGTTAAGAAAACAAGCATAATCATGGCATATATTGGATGATATCCTCATATTAGGGGAAACAAAGGAATTAGCTGTGGCAGCAGTTCTAGCTACGAAACAGCTCCTTAAAGCACTGAGGTTCATCCTACACCCAGATAAACCAAAATTGAAGCCGTTAACTAACATGGATTATCTGGGCTTCAATATCAATTCTATCCATATGACTGTTACTTTGCCAAGGTGCTCGGGTCACTATAATCAAATCATGAATGTACCCACTGAAGCTATATCACAATTACAGTGGTGGGCAGACAATGTTTGGCATAGTTTTCAGCCGTATTATTATCACCAATCCTAACTTGGTTATTAAAAACCGATGCCAGTACTTTAGGCTGGGGAGCAACTAACTCCATATCCAGCACAGGTAACAGATGGACCAATTCAGAATCATCGTTACTACTCACACCGGGCATCAACTATTTGGGATTGGTGATCGCCTATTGGGTTAAAAAGCATATGCATTTCAAATGCAGCACGTACATATGCGGTTACGGATTGATAATACTATGGTGGTGGCTTATATCAACCATATGGGGAGCATAAAATCACTATCGTGCAACAAATTGGTCAAACAGATCTGGCAATGGTGTGTCAAAAGACATTTTAACTATCAGCTGCCTATTTCCTAGGAAGCTAGAACACAGTGGGAGACACCACGTCACGGGGGAAAATTTATGAAACATTGAATAGATGTCAAACCCAAAATATCTGCTAAAGGTATTGAGCAGTTTGAACGCCAGATATCAATTTGGTTGCACAAGACGGAATCACCAGTAACCTATGTATGTGACTTAGGAACCAGATCAGAGGCAGCAGCGATAGATGCCTACACGCTGGAAGGGGGAATTTCTGCTTTGCTTTCCTCCCTTCTGCCTCATCAGTCGAGCACTTCGCAATACAGATGGAATCTGTCTCCGGGATATTGAACGTGCCCGACCGGCCTACATAGCCATGGTTCCCAGTTCATCACGACATGGTGGGCGAGTCACCTATGGATTTCCCTAGTGGACCATGGTTGCTGACTCAACCCAGTATCAGGCATAAGCCACCCATGCCATAAAAACATCAAACTCCTGGGTGTAGGTTTTGAATAGACCTTACCAGGGACTGGGATTATCCAAATGAACCATTACCACCATGTCGGCATCCCTGCGAACAGTCACCAAGAGAAACATGGGAAAAATACTGCCACGACGCAGGGACAACATACCAAACTATTCAACCACTGACGTATTGGAGTTCCTGGACCATCTACACCATGATTAAAAGGTGAGTTACAGTGCCGTAAATACAGCATGAAGCGCCTTGTCTGCTTATCTAAAAACAGCAGGACAGCAGAGCATGGGATCCCATCCACTGAAGATAAACTTATGAAGGGCAATTATAATAATAAGCCCCAAAAACCCAGGTATACCCATGTATGGGATATCGGTGTGATATTGACATATCTCAGAGAATGGCACCAGCCAGATCCCTCAGTCTTGCTCAAATCTATGTTAAAAACGCTCATGCTTATGGCTCTCGTATACGCTCACAGAGTCCAGTCACTCCATAAAACTAGACTGGATAACATGGTGATTACCCCAGACGCATCACGTTCATCATTCTAGGTCTGGTAAAAACCTAACTCGCAGGTACATTGGGACTAGGCGAGATTATGTGTTCGGCACGGACTAGAAGGGTCGAGATGGCCTGTTTTTCCCGTGCTGTAATTGTTATATGGTTATATGGACCAGGAACGCCCAATTCACTGGTGGGATTCCGGGCCTACCCACCAGAGTCCAGGTTGAGTGTGGTGACCCATCTACAACTATATATAGACACAACCCACAATCTTAGAGGGAGAGGAAAGCCTATGGGTCAACCACAGACAGGTACTGAAAGCTGCCAGAATAGATAATAATACATTTAAATCCCATTCCACTAGGGCAGCATTGATATCAGCGGCTGAACGAATGGACATCCCAGTTGACCACATTCTCAATACGGCAGGATGGTCAAGGGAAACGACGTTCAGAAATTTTTTTATTGTAAACCGTTGATAAGCCTGATTTAATTGCAGAAAGAATATTACAAACTGCAAATATTTAATTTAAGCTCAGGGGAGCTATTTATGTTGTTATTGTTAACAAATACCTTTCTGTTTCTTGAGAAAGCAGATCCATTGGTTGATTACGAGAACACTTCCTCCCTCAAAAACTTCGGCAGTGAGTGAAATAAAAACTGTTATACGGTTTGAAATCACAGACCTTTGAAATCTTCACGAAGTCACTCACGTGACTCCGAAGTAAAATAGTAAGATTAAACGAGTACTTACCAGTATGAAGTTTGATCTGTATTTTATGAGGAGTTACGATGAGGGATTACGTGCCCACCGCTCCCACCCTCATTATATAGATCAAGCTAATAAACTGATGTCTCACTGATCTTTACTATGTTACTTCAAATATTGTGTCTATCCTGTGATTCCACACCGCTGCTTCGAAGTATGCCGCACATGCGCACTGGGCTGGGATCTTCACGTAATACCTCACCGTAACTCCTCATAAAATACAGATCAAACTTCATACTGGTAAGTACTCGTTTAATCTTACTAATAAATGGTATAAAAGTTATCCCTGTTCACATTCATTGTCATGGGAAGAGAACCATTGCAGATAAAGTGAAGACCGATACATAGAGCAATGGTAGTGCAGTTTCTATTTGTAGAATATGGATATTTATTTCATCAGTTTCTGGTGAGTACGAAGGATCCTGATCAGGAAGTAGCAAACTCAATGTTTTTCAGGCACTATAGCTCACCCAGGTGTCCAACATAGCAAAGAGGAAGCACAAACTAATGCACATCTTATTAAGCAAGCATAAATAAAGTTGCGTTCCATATAACCATATAACCATATAACAATTACAGTACGGAAACAGGCCATCTCGACCCTTCTAGTCCGTGCCGAACACGTATTCTCCCCTAGTCCCATACACCTGCATTCAGACCATAACCCTCCATTCCTTTCCCGTCCATATAACTATCCAATTTATTTTTAAATGATAAAAACAAACCTGCCTCCACCACCTTCACTGGAAGCTTTCAAGTCATGTCCCCTTGCTTGAATCTTCCCTACTCTCAGTGGGAAAAGCTTATCCATGTCAACTCTGTCTATCCCTCTCATCATTTTAATGACCTCTATCAAGTCCCCCCTTAACCTTCTGCGCTCCAAAGAATAAAGACCTAACTTGTTCAACCTTTCTCTGTAACTTAGTTGCTGAAACACAGGCAACATTCTAGTAAATCTCCTCTGTACTCTCTCTATTTTGTTGACATCCTTCCTATAATTAGGCGACCAAAAATGTACATGTAATTATTGGAAATAACTGATGTTTGAAGCAACTTGTGCAAATCTGGAGATAGACACAAAAAGCTGGAGTAACTCAACTGATCAGACAGCATCTTTGGAGAACAGGTAGAGGTGATGTTTCAGGTGGAGACCCTTCTTTGGACTGTGAATCGGAAGAAAGAGAAATGAGAGAGATATAGACAAATGAATGAAAGATATGCAAAAAGTACCAATGAATAAGGAAACAGGGCATTGTTAACTGTGGGTTAGATGAAAACGTATTATAAACTGGAATTAAAACTGGAATTAAAATAAGAAACATTAGAAATAATTTGGTCAGGTGGGATCTGTGAAAAGAGGAACATTTAATATTTCTGTTGAAGACTGCTTGCAGAATTAACGGTTTCTCTTTCCATAGATGCAACCTAACTTGATCAAAGTCTGTTTTCAGCCATCTAATTTCCCAATCCCTCTCCTTCCCACTTGCCATCCATCCCGATCACCACCCATTCTGATAGATACGTTGATACATAGACAATAGGTGCAGGAGTAGGCTATTTGGTCCATTGAGCCAGCACCGCCATTCAATGTGATCATGGCTAATCATGCACAATCCAAAACAGCACACAATACTCCAGGTGTGGTCTCACCAGGGTCCACTACAACTGCAGAAAGACTTATTTGCTTCTAAATTCAACTCCTCTCATTACGAAGGTCAACATGCCATTAGCTGATGTACAAGAACATCCAAGTCTCGTATACTTCCCCTTTTCCTAATCTGACACCATTCAGATAATAATCTGCCTTCCTGTTCTTGCCACCAAAGTGGATAACCTCACATTTATCCACATTAAACAGCATCTGCCATACATCTGCCCACTCACCCAACCTGTCCAAGTCACCCTATATCCTCACAGCATCTTCCTCACAGTTCATACTGCTGCACAGCTTTGTGTCATCTGCAAATTTGCTAATGTTACTTTTAATCCTTTCATCTAAATCATTAATATATATTGTAAATAGCTGCGGTCCCAGTACCGAGCCTTGCAGTACCCAACTAGTCACTGCCAGCCATTCTGAAAGGGACCTGTTAATCCCTACTCTGTTTCTTGTCTGACAACCAATTTTCTATTCATGTCAGTACCCTACCCCCAATACCATGTGCTCTAATTTTGCCCACTAATCTCCTATGTGGGACCCGATCAAAGGCTTTCTGAAATTCCAGGTACACTACATCCACTGGCTCTCCCTTGTCCATTTTACTTGTTACATCCTCAAAATACACCAGAAAATTTGTCAAGCAATGATTTCCCCTTCGTAAATCCATGCTGACTTGAACCGATCCGGTTACTGCTATACAAATGCTATGGCATCTTTAATAATCGACTCCAGCATCTTCCCCACCACCGACATCAGGCAAACTGTTCTATAATTCCCTGCTTTCTCTCTCCCTCCTGTCTTAAAGATTAACAGAAGATAACAAAATAAGACAAGCTGAACATTTTTCTGCGAGTAAAAATTGTCGGCAGTGGTAGTGAGGTCGCCACATTGTTGTAGGTAGTTGAGGTAGCCGTAGATAATCTCCTTTGCTGACCGAGCATTTTAATTGGGGGGAAAAACGTAAGCACGAGTTTTCAGAACCAAGGAAAACCGACCGGTAATGTTAAATGCCCGCTAAACTTCACAGCTGTGTATCTCTGGCTTATTAAAAGTTGTCTGGCTTCTTAAAAGTGTCTCCACTCCTTCTCCCCCCCGCCACCCCCCCCCCCCACTTCTCTCCCCTTCTCCCCCCTTCCCTCCCCTTCTCCCGCCTGTCCCCCCCCCCCCCCACTGTGCCAGCCACCTTTAACCTTCCTGTTCATCGCGGGTATCACCTTGGCTTTGCACCGTGTGAATTTCAGACAGCGCTCCCCGCTTTCCCTGGCCCCCGCCTTTGCGATATGTGTGGGTGTGTGTTTGTGTTCAGCGCTGACGGTCGATACAGCTCGCGGTTTTTCAGGCGAGTGCCCCCGAGCTCGAAGGTCGCAGACAGTTTGCTGAAAAGTTGCGTAAGTGGGACAGGCCCTTAACTCTACTGCCAAGGTGGAGACGGCCTTATCAATTATTAAAAATCAGTATTAATGTAGGTCAAACATATATTTGTTCATCTAACCTTTTTTCCCCAAGATGAGAATTTTGCTTTCATTTGTCTGGCAAGAACTGAGGCTAATTGTCCGTTTCCAAGTTAGACTGTCCCACTTGGCTGTCTTTTGCACGCCATTTACGCAACCTGCTAGCATGTGGGTAGAGTATGGGTAGAGCTTAGGTAGCACGGGGACGGGCGCATGGAGTGGTGTGGAGGAGTGTGGACTTCGTCCTGCACAAAATAGTCGCGCGCCACCGGCCTGTCGCGTAGCTGACGGCCAAAGTGAGACAGGCCCAAGACCCTGGCGCAACGCAACATCTCACCTCCAACAGCAACAGAAGCAGGCAAACGATCGGCGAACTCAGCCCGGCGCTCACAGCCGTTGCGGTCCGGATCCGCCCCCACTTCTACTTCCATAGCGGGGCCAAAAAAATTGAAGATAGACACAAAATGCAGGAGTTACTCAGCGGGACCAGCAGCATCTCTGGAAAGAAGCAATGGGTGACGTTTCGGGTCAAGATCCTTCTTTCAGACTGAAGAAGAGTCTTGACCCGAAACATCATCCATTCCTTCTCTCCAGAGATCGTGCCGAGTTACTCCTGCATTTTGTGTCCATCTTCAAATGACGTCACGTGCTCCCAACGGCTGTGCGGGCGCATGATGACTCGCGCGACTCTCGCGGGACCATCGCATAATTAGCGTGCCAAGGACACGCAAGTGGGTCAAGGGCTTAACTTTCACTCTCCAAGCATCTGCAGCGATTCACACAGTAATTCCACAACTGTGCTGGTAAGACTAGACTTCACAATCTTTTGGGCAAGTCAAAATATTGGAAGAGACATCCTTGTAGAGTATTTGCGTGCTTGCTGCAAAAACAGATCCCCATTAAACTTGGTCTGGTGTGTTCCTTCCACAGCTCTCATGCACGCAGTGGTGTTTGGCAACGTGACTGCGATAATCCAGAGAATGTATTCTCGACGTTCCTTGTACCACACCAGGACTAAAGACTTGAAGGACTTCATTCGTGTTCATCGACTGCCCAAACAACTGAAGCAGCGAATGCTCGAATGTTTCCAAACCACATGGTCTGTGAATAGTGGGATTGATGCAAACGAGGTACATATCTCTAACTTTATCTCTTATAAACATCGGGTTCTCTCAATGGTCAAGAACTGAAAAATTGATTAGAGTGTAACAAAATGACAAGTTTAATCAAGCTACCTGTTTTTCCCCCTCTTTGCCGTAATCTATAGATCCTTATCGATCTTATAGAGGTGTATAAGATCATGAGAGATCAGATCAGATCAGATCAGATCACAGGAGGAGGAGCCATCTTGGAGAGCGGCTGCTAACCAGCAGCCGTCCGTTTATTTCGCTTTTTTAAAAAAAGTTTTTAGTAAGTCGTGTGTTTCGTCCGTTGGAGAAATGGACTTTTTAATGTAGGGGGTCAGTGTCAACTCTACTTCTTGGTCCCTACCTGGTCAGTGAGGCAGCTTTTTCTCCGGGCTGCCCGTAGACCCGTCCTCATGGCCTACCAGCGGGCTTGGAGTGCCGTTTCCTGGCGGGGACCGCCCAGCACCTCGGCCTCGGTGGCGGCACAGCGCTGGGGCGGGCAATGCCTTGCCTGGGTCGCCGTGCTGGATCGATGTGCTGGAGCTCCAGGGAGCTGTGTCCGCCGTGTTCGACACCTCCAGGCTGCGGGTTTGCGGTGAGGAGCGGGCGGCGCCGATTTCAACATCGGGAGCCTGGGAGCTCCAAACCGGTGCGGCCTTGTCGGCTCCGGAAGCCGCGGTCTCCAGCTTGGAAGCGGCCGTTCCAGGAGGCCCAGCCACTGAGAGGACTCTCCCGACGCCTGGGCAAGATCACCTGGTGAGAACGGCCAGGAACATCGGGGCTCCGTAGAGGCAATTGCGGTGGCCTCAATAGGCCTGACTTTGGGTGAACTTGGGATGGGGACTGGACATTGTGCCTTCCCCCACAGTGGTATCCATTGTGGGGGGTTGATTTTTTTTAATTTTTTTTTGTCTGTAAGTAATCCTGTTAGTCTTTGTCCAAGATGGCTGCCGTGGAGAGAGAGTGGACGCTGGCGCGCTTTAGAAACATAGAAACATAGAAATTAGGTGCAGGAGTAGGCCATTCGGCCCTTCGAGCCTGCACCGCCATTCAATATGATCATGGCTGATCATCCAACTCAGCATCCCGTACCTGCCTTCTCTCCATACCCCCTAATCCCCTTAGCCACAAGGGCCACATCGAACTCCCTCTTAAATATAGCCAATGAACTGGCCTCAACTACCCTCTGTGGCAGAGAGTTCCAGAGATTCACCACTCTCTCCTCTCCGCTGCTCTCTTTTCACATTGTGTTTTTGATTTTTTGCTTTTGGATTGAATTCTGTTTTTAATTTGTGTTTCTGTGATGTCTTTATTATTTATTTTATTCTGATTATATGTTTTTTATTCCTGTTAATCTCTGTAAGGTGTCCTTGAGATTTCTGAAAGGCGCCCAAAAATAAAATGTATTATTATTATTATGAGAGGAATAGATTGGGTAGATGCACAGAGTCTCTTGCCAAGTGCAGGAGAATCGAAGAACAGAGGACATAGGTTTAAGATGAAGGGGAAAACATTTAAGAAGCAGATAGGCAGGTACATGGATAGGACAGGTTTGGAGGGATATGGAGCAAATGCGGGCAGGTGGGACGAGTGTCGCTGGGATATTGTTGGTCGGTGTGGGCAAGTTGGGCTGAAGTTCCTGTTCCCACACTGTATCACTCGATCACTCTTTGTTTGTCTACCAATCCATTTGATTAGTTAAAATTATGATTTGAACATCATAATTCCATTGCAGTCAATTAGCCCAGTTTAGCACCTGTATTAATCATTCATCACCATCTGAAAATGTCATGACCACAGGAAAAATGCAGGGAACACATTTTCAGTGTTCATCACTCGACATCGAGGTGTGAAGGAGGTTCTATTCCTTGACCCAACGCCATCACAAACCATGGCCTTCACTCCCATCAA